>NW_015506488.1:309613-349760 GCF_001515645.1 Sinocyclocheilus grahami | reverse complement strand
GTCCATTTTTGGAAAACCAAACAAAGTAGTTTCGCTTTCACAATGAAATAGAGTCACACACGGTGGCCTAAAGTGAGCGGCGGCGGCCTACAGTGAGCAGAGGCCAGGGGCTAGCGTGAGGAACGGGCGGAGGGTTAGAGTGAGCAGAGGCGGGTGGGCTTGAGAACGGCGCGGCCGGCAATTTTGACGAAGGAGCGTCCAGAAGGACATGTGACAACTCCGGGCTGGACTCCGCTTTGTCCACGGTGAAAGCCGTTCCGGCGATCCACAGCGCAAAGTTGTAGTATTTCCTCAGCAACCAGCACGGATCAGCTCCAGGCATGACGAAGCAGATATCATCCTCTTTTGGAAGGCCAAACAAAGTAGTTTCACTTTCACTATGAAGCACACAGCGCCTTCACGACATGGCGGCGGCAACAACAATACTACAACGAGAATAAAAGTTACGCCTTCTTTCTTTGCGTGAACATTTGGGCGGTGTTATGCAAATCTTCCCACATAGCGACGTAGATATGTGGGGGCGTGTTAGAACGAGCCGTTTTAGGTACACTGTAAACCCGAACAGTACTGCTAATTATAAAGATTAAGAACACTGCAATTAAAGTCTGTTAAATCGTTAATGCAACTTATAACAATTACATTTTCTGAACGAGGAATTTTGTTTTATTTTTGTGTGGCTCAACAGTTCTGAGTAAACTCTTCTATTAAAATTATTATTTTTAAGTTTACTGAGTGACGTAAAGTGACGTCACCTCGTTGCTCTAACCGACGTTCAGAAGAATCTATTCAACATGGCGGATAATCACAAGCGACCGGAGCAAACTTAATGGAACAACTTGTAAGTAAATCAAAACAACTGTGAAAATTTCTTATTTGCTTTTTGAGTGTTGTAAGAATATCATGATAAAGGAATGTTTTCATTTTTGGGAAACACTGTTTTTACACAGTGCTGTAAAGTGCGGCATTTTCCTAGTGCTTTTCAATGCGCATTTTGAATGCTATTTTAGCATCACTGCTTATAGTACAATATTAGCGTCAAAGAAGGGCACTAATGTTAACGTTAGCCGGCATTTTTTTCAGTAAATGCAGTCCTAACGTACATTTTGAATGTCGCTGCTGTTAACTGCAATGTTTAGGGCTGCGTTTCTCAAAAGCATTGTGAGCTAACGTTAAGTCGATTGTTGAGACCATTTGGTGGCAAATGTTTCTATGATCATCTTAGCCATACAATGTTTTTTTGGGGGGAAATACCCTGGTAAATGTGATTTTTATTTGGTCTGTTTTTAAACAACTAGCTGCTAAGAGTATTAATCCAAAAATAAGTTAAAGCTAAAACACAGACATTAATTTTGCAATATATTACATTTAAAAAAGCAATCTACAAACTTGTAGTAAACCTTTACAAACTTTCTTTAATTGCAGGCTGAGCTGGATGATTAATACAAAAGAGTGAGCCTCAACACTTAAGGTAACTTCTATTCAATTGAACAGCCAGATGTGTGATGTGTCCTCACATAACAGGACACAGACTCTGCTTTCTCTTTTCTACATTGTTGGTTATACCCTTGTGTGTGTTTGTGGTTTTATAGGTTTGTGCAGAGTTTCACCATATCAGAGAAAGTGGCACACACCAGCAAGATTTCACAGATGCTGCATGACATTCTAAATGTTTGATCTTCAGGTGAGTGCAAATTCACAAACACTAACTACCTCCATCACTGTCTTCATTGTATATAAAATAAAGTTGACCTGCTGGTTTAACATGTTTATTTTTTTTGTTTGCATGATGTTAACATGCTCTCCCAGTGTACGTGTGTGGGGAGAACTGTTCTTCAGGACATGAAATATAAGTATTAAGTGCATTAATAGATCTGAAATAGAGTGGGGGAACTATTACGTCAGAACCAGGAAGTGTAATTCGCCTCGGGTTCCTTTGAGATTTTCCTATGGGGTTTTTCAATTTCTGAATAAAATAAAGCCTGTGGTAAACATAACTTGACAATACTTCTACATTTTGTTCTACAATATAAACTGCACACACTCACAACCTAAACCTCCTTACCTAGCTACTTACTAAAAACATACGTTTTCAAAAATGCTTCAAAATTTGTATTTTTGGGTATGAATGTGTGTAATTTACGTTGTACAACAAAACATAAAAGTATCATCAAGTTATGTTTCCCACGGGCTTTATTTTAATTGAAAAACCCCATTATAAAACCCCATAGGAAAATCTAGAAGGAACCCACGGCGAATTACTCTTCCGGGTTCTGACGTTATAGTTCCCCCACTCTATTGGCAGTAAATATAAACGTCTACTTTTAGTCTCTGAAGTTAAAGTTTTACCCTCTGTGCTTATTCCAGGAAGAATTGGGTGAGCCAGACATCACTGACACAAACACCTCTCCTGCTGATTTTGTTATCATGGACAACGAAACCACTACAAGTCATGCAAGCACTGCAGTTGCGATGAGATGATCTTCCAGTGTTTGACATTCAGAAATATACCGTTCATGCGGTTTAAAAAAGGCTGAATAAAAAATCCTCAATTGTATAGCCACAGTTGTGTGTTTTTTATTCATAAGTGTATTTTTTTAGTTATTATTTGTATTTACTAATTTAAGCTTTTTAGACCAAATACTTATTTTCCACCATAATTTGCAAATAAATTCTTTAAAAATCCTACAATGTGATTTTCTGGATTTTTTTTTCTCATTTTGTCTCTCATAGTTGAGGTATACCTATGATGAAAATTACAAGCCTCTCTCATCTTTTTAAGTGGGAGAACTTGCACAATTGGTGGCTGACTAAATACCTTTTTTCCCCACTGTAATTGTTATTTATAATTAATGTTAACTTAAACATTTTGAGTTGCTTAATTAAATTTTTTTAGGTAATCGGTGTCCACAAAAATGGAGTATTCTGAATTTATCAGGTTTTACAGTGTAGGCGTGGCTGACTCAACCTTTATAAAGAATATCTCTTTGGATTTGAGACTTTAGTCTTTGCAACTTTACAGATCTTCTTTATGCACCAAGAGCTTGTAATACTCCAAAGAGAAAGGAAAAATTGAAATCACATCATATGATCCCTTTAAGCTTGGCCAAAGACAGATGTACGGTTCTTTCGTATCACTATGAATGGGAGATCCAAACAAAAGAGCCAATCACCAAATGGCAAAGTTTATGAATCACTGCTGCTGCTGCTTAGAAGCTCTGATCCCCATAGAAACCTGAAATTTGCAGTAGGGCTGCACATACTGGATTTGACTGGGTTTCAGGGTTCTTTTCAAAGTTACTTTTTGTGAAGTTTGAAATTAAAAAGTCCAATTTGATGTTTAAAAAATAACTAAAACTACACTCATGATATAAAATCTCAGCATGACAGTGATACTAATGCAGACTCTTGTGTTCCCAGTCAATATTAAATATACAGCTGCAAGAAATAATACCAAAATATTATTGCATAGAAGTATTCAGTTAAATAAGGCCAATCTCTATAGTGCAACATAATTTTATATTTTGTTATCCAGCAAGGTGAATGTTTCCCAAATACTGTTTCAGCTTGCCGACAAACACACATCAGAAACGCAAATGTGACATTTCTGTTTAGCCCCTTTACACAGAGATTCCAGAAAAAACACGATGATACATGATAATGTTTGATTTTGGTTCATTTGCACTGCCAATGATTTTCTGGAATCTCTCTGTGTGTGTGTTCATTCCAGTTTGCAGACATTTTTTTGTTGAATGTTGATCTGCATTAAAAACACCTGGTAAAAAAGTCTCACAATAACGTTCTCACTACGACACACCCCTTACGGCATTGGTCCTGCCTTTTATTCACACAGGGCACATTCCGGGACTGATCCTGGCAATGTTACTAGGTCCCCATCCCGGGATGTGTTTGCATTCACACAGAAGGCATTCTAGCATTTTTATGGCAATTTCCTGGGATCAATGTTATGTAAGGTGTTTTTGACTGATTGTGTTTGTCCATTGTTTTGACTTAGTTAAACGTCAGATATAATTTTACAAATAACTTAGAAAATTGAATAAATCCATTTTGTTCACAGTTATTTTGCTGCAGCTGTATGTCATGTTTTTACATGCATAAATTTTGATTTGTGTTTTATCTATAGTGGTAAGCACCATGGCTATAAGTCCTATCATAGCAAGTCTCACTTGTTCTCTTCTGTCTGCCCTCATTTTTACCAGTAACTTGTGCGCTGTATTGTAACAGCTTTGTTTATAATCATGCTATATATGACACATTAATGCAGTTTGGGACCCAACATTTTGGCAGAAATATGATTGGCAATAGATTTTAAGGACAATATGATGGAGAGATAACACATGACATTATACAGTATATGTGGGCAACGATTGGCATACATTTGATTTTTTTTAAGTGAAGAGGAGAGTGACCTTATCAGAGCTTGTTAAAATGGTTTTCAGTGTTTGTTATCAATGCAATTACCAAGGCCAGTGTCCATATATTGAAAACCAAATCAAACTTTTGTGAAACACTACGGGACGTATTCAGACAGAGAACATGGTAAGGTTTTGAAAAAAATATAAAACAATGTATGCTACCATCAGAGGATTTGATGTTACATTTGTTGTTGTTGTTTTTAATCTACAGATTTCGTATACACTGTGACAAATCAAATTTACACTTTTTTTTTTCAATAACTTTTCTATTGTTTTCTATTATTTCTATTATTGCAGTCACTGTTGAAGAATTAGTCTCTGGTCTGAATGAAACAATGGAAAACAGATATGTCTTGTTGTCTTTAACTGCACTCTATTATCCTCTGATTGTCTTTTGTAATGTGACTGTAATTTTTACTATTGTTACGTTGTTACACTGAAGCGTAGATGGCGGTAATGCTCAATTGGTGATTGCAAGCCGCCAATAAAAAAAATGAAGAAGAAGAAGAAGACGACGACGACCACACTGAAGCTCGACTTCCAGAGTGCTGTACCTCTTGCCTGCCCTGTGTTGCTCTCATAGTTGTCTGAGATTGATACTGTGTAAAACTTACTCTAGTTACGGCTTATTGTAGCCTTCCTAAGAAGTAATTGGCGTTGTTGTTGCGCTACGTGTTTTCTCCATGTTGGAAGCCGTAGGGAGGTGGGTGCCATTTTGTTTCTGTGAATCTTTTTCTCTTGTTTTTGCTTAGTTAGGGAGTTAGTGTACATTTCTGTTGTTAATTTTCTTTTGTTTTGTCAGTTTAGACGGTTTTACTCCTTAACTAGTTAGAGGGTCCTTTTGTTTGTTGTTTTGGCCTTTCCCCCTCCTGAAGCCTATTTTGCTTCCTATTATACTTTTGTCCTTTGGAAATCTTGTAAATAAATTGCTTGATTTTTGGAACTTAACGTGTCTGTTGTGCTGGGCAGGGGACTGGTACTCACTCACCCCAACCAAATTTATGTTTACTTTTCCCTGTTACCCCCTTACCCTAGACCCTTACATCTGGGACGTAACACTATATAATCTCACATAAGAAGCTTCATGAGCCAATGCATGTGTTTATATGTAGTCTCTGTGTAAATGGCACTTCTGGATTCTACCCTAAATTCTTGTATGACTTATTAGCCCATGATCATGTTATTTTTTTATGCTGGATGTTTGGTTCAGATATTTTTCATTTATTCATCTCTTCTGTGTGACTTTTCAACATTAAAGAGCAGGTCATATGATATTTTAAAGTGTCCTAATATTGTGCTGGAGTCCCCTACAACAGGTTTAAATGCATCTAAGGTCAGCAAACATTGTAATTTTCTCAGAATATACATTTAATATTAGAATCATTTTTCAATGATTTCGAAACCATTCGTTCGAAGCAGTTCTGAGATTAATGTCTGTAAACTCCTACCTTCCATAAGCCTACGCTGCTCTGACTGGTCAGCTGGCCAAGTCTGTTGTGATTGGTCTTTCCGTATACAATGCGTGTCGGAAACGAAACATCCATTACCATAATTGTTTTTGCTCCGGAGGGTTACTTGTAAACAAAGATGCTATAAGGTTACTAAAATGGCATCGATATTACCTCATCAATTCGATCCCGAGTCTGAGGATAATACTGATGCAGTCGCTCAACCGGAAACTCCATTGCAAGCACGACTTGATCAGGACGTTTCTCAGTGGTAAGTTTAAACTTTGTATGTGGTACTTTTTACGTGATGTGACAGCAGTTTTATTCCATTCATTATCATTATTTACTTTGAGGTGCAGGTGTGGGAACTGTGTTAGAATGCTCAGTGAGGCTGAAAACATGGGTCTTCTTGACCTATCCAACTAGCAGAAGTGTTTGTGGGCAGGTCAGAGTGTTCATATTTCGTGGGCAGGCGGGGATTATGCAAATGTGTTACCTTGTGATGTGTATATAGGTAACAGGCAGAAGATAAAAAATATGACGACTTAAGACGGCTTAGAGTCGACTCTTTCTTTTGAGAGACAATATCTTTATTTATCATGCACTTTTTTTTTTGATTAACAACTTTGCAGACTGTTTAACATTGAAGGATAGCTACGTTACAAATTGCAAAAAATATATTTTTCGAAAACCCTTATGACCTGCTCTTTAACAGTGATGGCATATGACAGGTTTGTGGCAATATGTAGACCACTGGAGTATCATACAGTAATGACCAGTCAGAGGGTTCTTGAATGTATTCTTTTCTGCTGGCTTTCTCCTTTTTTTTTTTCTTTTTTTTTTTGGCATGTCTCTTGTTATTACATTAACATCAAGACTAACCTTATGTGACTCTAGTATTGAAAAGCTATATTGTGAAAATTGGTCAGTTGTTAAACTTTCCTGTTTTTCCGTAAGGTGGTTTGGAGTCAGGGGCTCTGGTGCCATGGGATCATTGATTCCATCAACGTTTAATGGGCGACTGTTGACGATGGTCATAGCTTCGTAGAACAGTATTCTAAGGGGGGCATCATCTAGTCTACCTGACCACTGAGCGAATGGTCCAAATTTGGCGCTCCCACACACTACCTGCATGACTCGCTGAAGGAGCATTGAAAGTGAACTCACACTGTTTATCCGCCAGAAAGGCTTCCAATGCCTCTGTATCACATTGCTTGAGGGCTTCTTTGAACTCATTCTTCGCACCCACAAAGTGTGTGCCCCGATCAAAGCGGAGCTGGCAAACAGCTCCTCTAAGGCTAATAAAAAACCTTAAAGCGTTAATGAAGTGGACATGTCTTCAAGCATTTCAAGATGGACTGCTCGAAAAGACAGGCATGTGAAGATGAGTCCATATCTCTTGCACTCTTTGCGACCTCGCTTGGTGACAAATGGGCCGAAACAATCCATTCCGCAGAACATGAAAGGAGCTGAGACTTTACAGCATTCTCTGGGGAGTTCAGACATTTGTTGCTCCTCAACTGGTTGTCTGAGCTTCCGGCATTTCACACATCTATGTATTAACTTGGCGACTCATTTACTCGCACCAATGGCCGGGAGTTCCATTAAGGTCTGGCTCCGACCCTGGTGGCAGATCTGGGCATGATAGTGTGACAAAATCAGCTTGGTGATGTGGCTGTCTTTTGGGAGAATGATGGGGTGCTTTAGTTTTTGACTGAGGGTTGATCCTTTAAGTCTTCCACCAACGTGAAGAAGTCCCCTGTCCAGAATGGGGTCGAGGCAGAAAAGAGGACTTGAACTCTGAATAATGTGCCCATGAAGGCTCCTTTGCAGTGCCTTTAGCTCTTGGGGGAAGGCTTGCTGCTGGATGAGCTGAATCACCACCTCAGCAGCCCTCCTACGTTCCTCGACAGTTAGAGTTTCACCGTGATGTTTTAGCTTAGACCCTAGTCTTTTGATTCTGGCAACCACCTTAACAAGCGTTGTCCAGTTTGAAAACCGACCCAGGCGGCTTAGAACGTCATTCCAGTCACTGACTTGGGTTGCAAGCACTTGAATTGATTTAACTTCCGGATCACCTGTGAGCAGCTCGGTTGGAAGCTTAGGCGTAGGGAGCACTTCTTTTTCCCATAGAAACTTGGGCCCTGATAACCAGCTAGCTGATGAGGTGTCTGCTGCATGAAGACCTCTAAAGGCGTGATCAGCTGGGTTTTGTGTTGTATCTACATAGTTCCATTGATTTGGGTCTGTAATCTCTCTTAGCAGTTGAACACGGTTCGTCGCGAACACATGGAACCTTCGCACCTCATTGCTGATGTAAGCAAGTACTACTTGTAAGTATGTCCAGAAGAATTTGTGCTCTATTTCCATCTCAAGTTCCGCCTTCAGCATAACACTCATCCTGGCTGTGGTGACTGCGGCTGAAAGTTCCAATCTTGGGATGCTGGTGATCTTCGTAGGTGCAACCCTCGCTTTGGCCATTAGGAAACTGCAATGAATCTCATCCTTGTCGATTTTGTATTTGAGATAGGAACATGAACCATATTCTGCATTACTGGCATCTGAGAAGTGGTGCAGTTCCACCCTAACAATTTTACCAAAGTTTTGAGGATGGTAACATCTGGGTATGGCAACTTCCTTTAACATCTGTAAACCATTCTTCCACTTCTCCCACCGAGAACGTAAGTACTCAGGAATAGGATCGTCCCATCCAATACCTCTACAACATAGCTCCTGTAGGATGCGCTTGCCACTCCGAGTGAACGGAGCTACGAACCCGAGTGGGTCATACAGGGACACAACGACTGACAAGAGACTACGGCAAGTTGGGGGGGGGTTGTCTTTTGTTGAAAATGTTGGTCAATGTTGAAGCGGAAGGTGTCGTTTTATGACTACCACTGAATGCCAAGTACATGTCCTCTGAGGTTGCATTAAGTTCTTTTCGGTGTGATCAGGAGAAGATGCCTCAAAACGCGTATCCGCGTTAATCGACCTCAGAGGGTTAAGGTTGAGAGGATCACTGGTTACTGTGCTTTCTGAGGAGGCTACACAGGAGAGGACCTCCTTTCGGTTTGAGTTGAACTTGTGCAGACGTAGACCTGCACTTTTGCACAGTTCCTGTGCTTTGACAATTAGTTCCTTAGGTTCTTTGACTGTTGGAATGCTGGTTAACCCATTGTCCACGTAGAAGTTATTTTCCACAAATACTGAAGCTGTGAGTGGTCAACCTTGTGTTGCTGTGCCAGATACTTAAGACAAGAGTTGGCACATCCCGGGGAGGACACAGCCCCAAAAAGGTGGACTGTCATTCTAAACTCCCGTGGTTCTGTTTCTAACAGTCCACCTTCCCTACCTTAGGTAATTGTGAGACACTGAACTGGTGGAACATCCTTTCATTGTCACAGATTACAGCAACTGCTTCTCTTCTAAAGTGACAAAGAACTCCTACCAAAGAGTTAATTAGGTCAGGGCCTGGCAGTAGAGTGTCGTTTAGTGAGATCCCACGGAACTTTGAGCAATCGAACACTACTCTTAGTTTGCCTGGTTTCTTGGGGTTGTACACCCCATGATGTGGGATATACCACACAATCTCTCCCTCAGAAAATGGAGGGGCTGGCTTGGCATCACCTTTCCTGATAATTTCTCCCATGAAGGCTGTGTAATGGTCGAAATACTGTTTGTTGGCCATTAACTTCTTTAGCTGTTGCAGCCGAATAGTAGCCAGTTTCTTATTGTTTGGTAGAACTGGTGGACCACTGCCATTGAAAGGGAGGGGGATCTCAAAATGTTCATCTCCTTTCTGCTTAATGTTATCATTAAGGAGCTGTATGAAGCGAACGTCATACTGCTACACATACCTGTCATAGCTCCTCTCGTTGAAGTCTGATTCCAGTACTTTCAACACATCGGTGACCACTGGCATCTCCTTCGCTGCAACACGATGTACAAAGCTCTCGTTTCCCTGTCTATCCAAGTGGGGATTGGCTGACCCTATAATGCTCCAGCCAAGCATTGTCCTTTTGCGCGAAAGTTCATTTTTGTCACCTGTGATGACCTCCAAGGGAGCCAGTGCTGATGGGCAATCATAACCAATTAGCAGTCCCACCTCGCAATCTTGGAGTGGATGTAACTTGTTCATTAGATGTTTCAGATGAGACCACTGGAGGGCTGTGCCTTTACAAGGGATGTGAGACTTGTCGACTGGGATAAAGTCTTGTGTGTAGGCCTGCTGTAATTGGATGTAAGTTTCAGAGTTCAGTCCCTGAACTTGTAGACCACAGGCAGTCTTGATTGCTATGACTGTGTTGACAGCTGTCATTGTGCTGAGTTTAAGTTGCACTGACTGAGTGTTCACATTTAGTTCGACGACCAAATCTTCCAAGATAAAAGTTGAGTCGCTTTGTGTGTCGAGTAGAGCATAAGTGAGAATTTCTTTCTGGGGCTCTGTTGTTGATGACACAAGAACTGGAACAATGCTAGAGATTGCGGAAACATGCTGTGTCAATACATGGGCCAAAACCTTGTGGATCTCCTTGCTTGCATGGTCTCCTGTGGCTATGGGATCTTTGCTTACCGATTCAACAGAGTTTCTGTTTCTTTCTATGTGCAAGCAGGTTGGATGACATCGACCACATGTACTGCAGGTGTGTCGCCTTTTACAGTCTTTGGTAGTGTGCCCCTTTCTTAAGCACCCAAAACACAGGTGGTTTTCATGAATGAAAGCTTTCTTTTCATCCGTAGTCTTTGCTGCAAAGGTTGGACACCTTACAACACCATGTGATTCGTCTTTTACAAACTAAGCAAGGTGGCTTAGGCCTTGAGTTTTCCAGAGTTCCTGAGGTAGAGTTTATCATTTGAGCGCTTGGGTTGAGTGCCTTGGCGCTCTTTGGAAATCTCTCGTCTGTGTTTTTAATGTTCATCAGAAGAGGGGAGGCAATGGGCTTACAAGCTATGTGAGCTTCGGTTTGCATAAACTCTGTGAAATGCACAAAACTTGGATAGTCTCCAGGTCTGTCTAGCTCTTCCACAACAATACGACTCCATCTGCGCATCATCTACTCAGGCAGCTTTTTAAGAAGCTTGTGATTTTCCTCACAATCATTTAGAATACCCAAGCCCTTAACACAACCTTGAAGGAAATTTGCAAACTCTCTTAGCTGCAAGTGACCCTATTGCAGCTTTGGCCACTTCATGAGCTTGTCTCTGAAGGCCCTTTGGACAATGAATGGGCTTCCATATCTATCTTGTAAGACTGCCCAGGCACCCTGATATGCCTTCTCCGAATTTCGGTAGAAATATCCTTCAACAGATGTGCGGGCTTCCCCAGCAAGATAACTTTTAAGATAATTTTTTCACTAGCTGGGAGGGGCTTCTGATCAATGAGAGCCATGAAGGATATCTTCCAGTCTATGAACTTTAACCTGTTAACCCGCACCGGCCCAGGGCGTGTTTAGGCGTGTCTGTGCTATTTATTACCTTTGTTTTAAAACAATATTCAATCAACTATCATAAACTATATATCATTTGGAAGCTAAAACACTCAAGATCCATGTTCTGAGCTTGTTTTTTAAATCAATACACCAGAGAGGAAAGGGTTAACATAAATGCTGAAGGACCGGCCATTAAAACATCTACAAAGTGAACGCAGTACTTACGTTTCATCGCCTATAGCTCTGGTCAGCTCGGACTAATCCAAGAAACACCAGCACAACATTTCAAGATAAGAGTCCACTCTTCAAAATGCATCCCACTTTTTAATCCAAAACAACGAAAAAATAGGAGAAAAAACGAAAGATCCTCCTTAGTTTACATGAGCGATTCGAGTTATAGTTGTAGATAGCGTCCATTTTTAAAGAAATATCGATTCCAGCTTTGAAATGGCATTTGTTTCATATAGAATAGTCTCTTCCGAGCAAAATGAGCCCTCCCAGTCTCTCTCCTTCAATCACAGGCGATGTTATAACCCAGAACAGAGACGGAGTCGCTGACAGGTTTAGCGAGGTGCCAATCTGCGCTCCCAGTTTTGGGCTGTTTGAAGCCAGCCAATGCCTAGCCAGCACAGTTTTGATGGATGGAAGTGTTAGCCAACCACAAGCACGCTTACAGTGATTGACAGTTTGCACATTTGACGTAAGATGGCTTGAAGAATACCCATGCGCAAAGTGAGTGTGTGTTTCTGAGCTGAGTGCGCTCTCGTCCAATACGCACGCTGCGGTCACTGAATGGCGTCGCACGCTACACGGAGTGTTTATCCATGTGTGTGAGTATGTATGTATGAGTATTGAGTGTGTGTGAGTATGTATGTATGAGTATTGAGTGTGTGTGAGTATGTATGTATGAGTATTGAGTGTGTGTGAGTATGTATGTATGAGTATTGTGTGCGTGTGTGTGTATATGTGTGTATGAGTATTGTGTGTGTGTGTGTGTATATGTGTGTATGAGTATTGAGTGTGTGTGAGTATTATGTATGTTTGTTTGTGTGTGTGTGTATGTATGAGTATTGAGTGTGTTTGTGTGTGTGTGTGTGTGTGTGTGTGTATATACAACATGTAAACACAGTGTTGCAAGTTTGATTTGTTGTTTACACGCTCTCTCTCTTTCCTGTGTTTCAGTGACTTTGGTATCCAGTTGGTCAGAACAAACCTTTTTAGTGACTGCCTTGAGTGTCCTACACTGTAAATACTGTAAATAGTTGCTTTAGTTTTACAGTAACTGGATATTCATAATAATTAGCAGAGAAAAATTTTTTGTTTTATGGTGTTTTCAGGCCAATAGCATTAAAGCCTCATCCATTTTTCCCTTAGTGAATTTCATTCAAAGATATCGTAAGTCACTTTCATGTACATTTTACCTTGTTTTACTCTGTTGCTATACTAATTTTGAGTTATTATGACTCCAGAGTAACAAAGGTTCAAGTGTCTAGTTTCAAACAATACCAGATTTATAAATATAGACCATAGGGTTCAAGAGCTACAGACATTTTTATTTGGGTATGTCGTTTTTCAGAAAATGCTCAAAAATAGGGGAGCACAGTAAGTGGTTAAGGGGTCACCAGTGAACGTAGTTGGTTCTGGGACAGGTCGGCTTAGGGTAAGTGAGCTTGCAATTGCCTGAGCAAAGCTGACCTCTTCCTGAGTTACTGGCACCTCAGAGGGTGCGGGATGAGACTGGAATGGCATTGCGTGTGGATTTAGTGGGGCTCTGAGTCCAGCATTTTGCCAACCATACGGAGTTTTATGGTCAGTCTCTTCCTCAACTTTCAAGGCCATCAAAATTGTTTTACGCTCTCACCCGAGCTGCTGCTACCTTCACTTCATTGTTTACCTGTAGCTGTTGTAACCTTTTGTTTTTTCCAGTTCTAACTTTAGTTTAATTTTAGCCTCCTTTTGCTTGATTTCTGCTAACATTTGTGTTTCCTTGAGTTTCCATTCACTCTCCAGTTTGTCAAGTCTCGCTTGTTGAAAGTGTAGTTTTTGCATAGCTTTTGCCCGTTCCACTTTGGCTGCAAAGTCTGCTTCCACATCTGCACGTTTGCTAGAGGACCTGGAGGTGGCGCTTGAGTTGTGGCCTGATCCTTGTGATGACTCTGAAATTACCGTTTCTGTTTTCGTATTTCCAAAGACTGACCCGTACTCATCCTTATTTAGTGCTATTCTCACTCTCTCCTTCTCTAGTTGGTCATTGAAATCTATGTTATCTAGTCGTTTACTGACAAGGTCACAAATCTCAGCTGTAAGAGTGTCACATGCATCCATTCTTTTGACAATATCTGGATTTGCGTCGAATGGGCTCATAATTTTGGTGTACTATAGCTTGTTTAGGTTTAATGTTCATTTGGATTTTATCAAGGTCCTCAGCTGAGCAGAAAGCCTTCAGTTTCACTCTAACTTCCTTTGCTGTGTGCTTCCAAGAGTCATAGGCTTTGTTGAATGCTTTTCATTTCTCATTGCTTCCCGTTCATGTAATTCTTGACCCTTTGTTGTTAAACTACGTTCACAGGAGCTTGACCTGACCTGTTGTGCTTCTGGGGGGTTGTCTGTTTTCTTAGCAGGTGATGACATCTTGTAGGTCTAGTGGATATGTTTGTACTGTAAGGCCTTAGAGAAGGGGTGGGCAAACTTGGCCCTTCCAGGCCACTTTCCTTCAGAGTTTAGCTCCAACCCTAATCAAACACACCTGAACCAGCTAATCATTGTCTTTAAGACTACTAGAAGGCTACAGGCAGGTGTGTTTTATCAGGGTTAGATCAAATCTCTGCAGGAAAGTGGCCTGGAAAGGCCAAGTTTGCCAATCACTGCCTTAGAGTATTTTTCGTCTAGACTCGAATTTGGATTAGTGGTGGCTTTAACTTATCTTTAAAACTATATCAACACTCACATCAGACGTTTACACTTGTGGACACACCAAGGAGAGTAAACAGAGACAATGCAAAATGTCATAGACAAGAATACTGCTGATAATCTACAGTCAGACAATTTTACCCCTCAAATATTGTTAGGTTCAGGAATTAGGATCTCGTGAGATGACATTGCCCTTAGCCACACGCCTAGACGTTGTACTTGTCAAACTTACAGACCTAGGATTTACAGTATTGCACATTCAAAACCTTCCTTAGAATTATTTAGGATATGGCAGTTCTTGATTTCTCTCACTGCAG
Organism: Sinocyclocheilus grahami; assembly: GCF_001515645.1. Lineage (NCBI taxonomy): Eukaryota > Metazoa > Chordata > Actinopteri > Cypriniformes > Cyprinidae > Sinocyclocheilus > Sinocyclocheilus grahami. The sequence goes on along the minus strand of NW_015506488.1, from coordinate 335,223 downwards.
CTGTGGCATCCACATATTGCCATGCATAACATCAGATGATCTTGTATCCGCTGACTGAAGTGTCGAAATTGGTGGATGACTCAGCGGCGTGTTTTCACTGTCGCCGTGTTTTCCCAAATTCTGCATGCTCCGATTTGCTTCCCCCAGAATAGGGGGGATTTGGACACCTATAGGGGGTGACACTCACCTGTTGACCCCTCCCCCCATCCATGGACCCTTTAAATGTCCATTTTCAATCATTTTTAGGAGTAAAACGGGGTAGTTGCTCCCAAAACCATACTATTTGACCGTTCTCCCTTTGAGTGAATGGATGGGGCTCTTACCCCAGGGGCCTGTATGTCCCACAAAAGTACGATTTGTACATCTCTCTACCGGGTACATGGGGTCACTTGGGCTAGGGGCCCCATCCCACGAACCCACTATTTGTCCATTTCACCGCTATTGTGACGGAACGACTCCTTGACCACCTCCCTGACCAATTGCCCCCGCCCCCCAGGCCCCACGAACCCATTATTTGTCCACTTTTCTACTATTGTGCCGGAACAACTCCTTGCCCCTCACTGACCGCTTGCCCCCTCCCCCCACATCCCACCAACCCACTATTTGTCCGTTTACCCACTATAGTCATGGAACGCATCCCCATGTGGTCCTCAGGCAGGGGGCAGGTGCCCTCGACCTGCGGACGCTCACCGATGCTCTGCCTGGCTGTTTAAATGACGTCCGACGCAAAGCCGCTCCGATCGACCGGTGCTCTAAGCGGAGCACTTTGGGGGGCCCCACGGACCCCCGTTAAATTTGGGACCGCTAACACCTTTTATAAAAAAATCCCACCCTCCATTTATTTGAATTGGTTTGGCCTAGCGGTTTCATGGGCACGGCTCCGAAAGGGCCGATCGACTAGTGGGTGCCATTTGCGTATCGTCAGGGGTCCCTTTAGCAGAAGGAAAAGTTTGGTGACCCTATGAACTTGTTCAGGGTTCAAAAGGTAAAAAAAAAGACAGAGCGTCCATGAAACAGTTACGCGCTTAAATGGGGAGATGGACATCCCCTGTTCTGAGACCATAGGACGTAGGGCCGCGAGATTCAACATTCTTGCTTCTCAGGGGCCCGTCGCTCACAGCCCTGAAGCTCAAAGCCATAGGTCCTTCTGAAAAAAGCTCCTCTCCCGACCAACAAATCACTCAAAAGACTCTGACTGAGTATAAGACAGAGAGTCCTGCAGCAGAGATTTTGTGCAAAGGTAAAAAAAAAATTTCTTCTGCTTTAAGACTGAGGAACCTTGGTACGGCACGTGGGGGGCCCCCACGGGCCACGGTGCAAAATGTGGCCCCTGGTACCTTTTATAAATAAATCCCACTTGCCACTTATTTTAATTGGTTTGGCCTAGCGATTTCGTGGACACGGCTCTGAAAAGGCAGATCGACTAGAGGGCGCCATTTGCGTATCGTCTGGGGTCCCTTTAGCGGGAGGAAAAGTTTAGTGACCCTACGAACTCGTTCAGGGGTCAAAAGGTCAATAAAGGGACCATGTGTCCACGAAACAGTTACACGTTTTAATGGGAAGTGGGACGTCTCCCGTATGGAGACGGAAGGTCACTGGGCCTCGAGACTCGGCACGCACCGCCATCGTGGGCCCCCTGTTCGGGCTCCCGAGTTTGAGGGCCCTGGTGGCTTCATAAGCCTTTTAAGTCCGGCCGCATGTCTCACTGAAATCAGGCCTGTTTCTAGGCCTCTCCCATTGATTGCAATGACAGACAGAAAAATCAAGAAAAATACTTTTTGGGACCCCGGGCCCTTCCACCACTTCACTGCAGGGCTCCGGACACAACTGCATGTGCGATTTGGGCCCCCTTGAACCTTTCTCAATAAATCCCACTTGCAACTTATTTGAATTTGATTGGCCTAGCGGTTTCGTGGACGCGGCTCCGAAAGAGCCGATCGACTAGAGGGCGTCATTTCCGTATCGTCAGGGGTCCCTTTAGCGAGCTGAAAAGTTTGGTGACCCTACGAACTCGTTCAGGGGTCAAAAGGTCAAAAAAAGGGACCACGTGTCCACAAAAGTTACGCATTTTAAATGGGAAGCGGGACGCCTCCCGTGTGGAGACAAAGTCACTGGGCCTCGAATCTCTGCACGCACTGCCGTCATGGGCCCCCCGTTCGGGCTCCTGAGTTTGAGGGCCCTGGTGGCTTCCTAAGCCTTTTAAGTCTGGCCGCGTGTCTCACTGAAATCAGGCCTGTTTCTAGGCCTCTCCCGTTGACTTCAATGGCAGATAGAGAAATAGATGTAAAATGAAAAAAAAATACTTGTTGGGGTCCCAGGCCCAGACCCCTTTAGCACATCGCTCCGGGGCTCCTGAGGCAACTCAATGTGCGATTTGGGCCCCATGGGACCTCCCTAAAAAAGTCCCGTTCTCAATTTATTTGAATGGGCTTTCCATAGAGGGTTCGCGGACACGGCTCAGAAGGGTCTGATCAAGCCGAATTCGAAATCTTTGTCTCAAGGGGACCCCTCTAGCGGGTGGAAGAGTTTGGTGGCCCTACTACCTTGCTTAGGGTTCAAAAGGTCCGAAAAGGGGTGAGCACATGTCTGTTTTTCACTGAATATTTTTACGAAGGTCTCCCCAAATGCTGAGGACTTTGGCCCTTTTCCACGTCATACATCAGGGCCCCATGCTCAAGCATTCGATGCCCCTAGGCCCTGGCCCCAATATGAATCTTATTTTTAATCTAATATAAAGAAACATCCCATTTCCAATTTATTCAGTGGGCCCTATATAGTGGTTCCATGGACATTCATTTTTTTATGCATATTACACTATTTTATCACATGACATTTGCATGAATGGGTTCTTTGGAGTGTCCTGCTTCCAGTAGAGGTGTTCTCATAAACAATATCACAAAAATACACTTTATTCACATGTGTCCACGGGCCCTGTACAGAAGGCCCATTAAATAAGTTGCAGGTGGGATCTTTTCAATTCTACATAATTTTTATGCAAATCCAACACCATCTAAACTGACATGAATGGTTTCCACTAAGTTTGCTGAGTACAGTAGAGATGGTTTCATCAACAGTATCCCTCATGTGTATGAAAAATACACATTATTCACATGTGTCCACGGGACCAGTACAGAAGGCCCATTAAATAAATTGTAGGTGGAAATACTTCCTGTTTTCAACTCCCACATCCCACTGAATAAATTGCAAGTGGGATGACTGTCCACTTATCTACTATGTATTGTCCAAATTCAGACTTATTACATGGGCTCCAGATAGTGTTTTATTTGGACGTTTTAAATCAAGGTGCATTCATGATAAAGATGATTTTACTGCACTCAGCAGGTCCCTGAATCCACAGCACCCAGTTTCATCCCAAAATTCCACTGTCCACGGACCCATTATTTTCTATAATGGCATAAATTGCAAGTGGGATCTCCATATCTCAGCCCTGGAAGGCTTTAACTTGCATTCCTGTCTTAGTAGAGCAAAATGCCCTCTATCAGAAACCAAGTGTCAAGAAGATTGGAGAAACTTTTTTTTTCTACCGAAAAAACCCAAAGGGGTTTCGTGGACAGTGGAATTTTGGGACGAAACTGGGTGCCACGGACTCAGGGGGACCTGCTGAGTGCAGTAAAATATTTATTTTTTTATCATGAATGGGCCTTGATTTAAAATGTCCAAAAAAACACTATCTGGGCCCCATTTATTAAATTAGAAATGGACACGTCACTCAATAGAGGGCAAGTGGGATAGGTGTCCATTTCCCATTTATTGAATGGGATCGGTTAAATGGATTGGTGGACAATCATCCCACTAACCTTTTATAGCAATCCCACTCAATAAATTGCAAATGGACACATATTGCACTTGCAATTTATTGTATTGGATCAACTTAGGTCAGGGGGATAAAATCATCCAATGAACCTATTATAGTGTTCCCATTCCATAAATTGCAAATGGACACATATCCCACTTGCAATTTGTTGTTTTGGTTTAATAGATTAGTGGACCAACATCCCACTAACCCATTATAGCGTTCCCATTCAGTAAATTGCAAATGGACACAGATCCCACTTGCAATTTACTGTATGGTTTCGGTTTAATAGATTGGTGGAAAAACATCCCACTAACCTATTATAGGGATTCCATTCAATAAATTGTGAATGGACACAGATCCCACTTGCAATTTATTGTATGGGAATGCTTTAAGTGGTTAGAGGACAATCACCCCACTAAACTACTATAGCTATCCCATTCATTAAATGGCAAATGGACACATGTCCTACTTGCCATTTATTGTACGGGGACACTTTAAGTGGTTCGTGGACAATCATCCCACTAACCTATTATAGCGATCCCATTCATTAAATGGCAAATGGACATATGTCCCACTTCCAATTTATTTAATAGCATAGTCCCACTAATATATTGTACTGATCCCACTGAATAAATTGCAAATGGGATGATTGTCCCAATTCAGACTTATTGCATGGGCTCCAGATAGTGTTTACTTGGACATTTTAAATCAAGGTGCATTCATGATAAAAATGAATTTTACTGCACTCAGCAGGTCCCCCTGAGTCTACAGCACCCAGTTTCATCCCAAAAAGTCTACGAACCCATTATTTTCTATAATGGCGTAAATTAAAAAAGTGTGAATGTTGCAAGTGCGACATTTGCCCAAAATAGTTCGTAATCTGACACATTGTGGGTTCGTGGGATGGGGCGTGGCTTGGGAGCGGTCAGCAGTGGTCAACGAGATATTAGCCCACTATAGTGGGTAATCGGACAAATAGTGGGTTCGTGGGATGGGGGGGGGTCGAGAAAGCATCCACCCCTAGACTATATAAATGGGCCAGAAGCCCATTGCAATAATCCTAGAATGGGACGGGAGTGGTGCCACACAGTGGAGGAAGGCAGAACAGCATTTGGGGGTTTCGGATTTTGGGGGGCTCCCATCGGGCCCCCGGTGGGGTCAGGTCTCCCGAAACCCACCCAGGGTCATCGGGCGGCCGGGGAGTGTCGGCAGTGGGGCGCCAGCCGGCCCCCCAAAAATTTCAGGTGGGCGGCATGCAGTGTACGCGAACCCCTTAGCCAATGACCATTTGGACGTGTTTTGAAATTGTGTGCTTATTGGAGTATACACGAGACTAGATAATGATCCGAGATATCATCACTTTGCTGCAGAATTTCAACGCAATTAACATCAATTCCATGTGACAGTATTATATCTAAAGTATGATTACGACAATGAGTAGGCCCTGACACATGTTGTCTAACCCCAATGGAGTTCAGAATGTCTATAAATGCTGTTCCCAATGCATCTTTTACATTATCAACATGAATATTAAAATCACCAACAATTAAGACTTTATCTGCAGCCAGCACTAACTCAGATAGAAAATCAGCAAATTCATTGATAATGTCTGCATGGTGCCCTGGTGGCCTGAATACAGTAGCCAGTACAAACATCACAGGGGATTTATCATTAACACTTGTTTCTCTGGGTAAAGCTACTTTAATCACCATTACTTCAAACAAATTATACTTGAAACCAGAGCTCTGAGAATTGCTGAAAATATTACTATAAATTGTAGCAACACCTCCCCCTATACCTTTTGGACACGGCTCATGTTTATAATCGTATTCTTGGAGGGTAGAATCATTTAAAATAATGTAAGAATCTGGTTTTAGCCAGGTTTCTGTCAAAAAGAGCACATCTAAGTTATGATCTGTGATCACATAATTTACAAAAAGTGCTTTTGTAGAAAGGGATCTGATATTCATGAAGCCAAGCTTTATCATTTGTTTATCTGTATTATATCTGTTTTTTTATTTGTTGAACATCAATTAAATTGTTACCCTTAAATTGTTTTTGATGTTTTTTGTACTTGCTAGTTCGGGGAACAGACACAGTCTCTATAGTATGATATGTAGGTGAAAGGATCTCTATGTGCTGAAAATTAACTGACTTATGTGATGTGAGGTGGCTAGCAGATGGTCAGTTCAGCCAGTCTGTCTGCTTCCTGACTTGGGCCCCAGTTAGTCAAGTACAAACTGTAAGAATATGTGCCATATTTCTAGAGAGAAGAGCGGCACCATCCCTCTTTTTCATCTCTTTTCAACAGGTCAGGTCTGCCCAAAAACTCCATTGTCCAATGGAGATCCTGTCCAATTGTCTATGAAACCTATGTTATAGGTGGCTAGCAGATGGTCAGTTCAGCCAGTCTGTCTGCTTCCTGACTTGGGCCCCAGTTAGTCAAGTACAAACTGTAAGAATATGTGCCATATTTCTAGAGAGAAGAGCGGCACCATCCCTGGAGGGATGAATACTCTTTTTCATCTCTTTTCAACAGGTCAGGTCTGCCCAAAAACTCCATTGTCCAATGGAGATCCTGTCCAATTGTCTATGAAACCTATGTTATTCTGCGGGCACCACTTAGACATCCAGCCATTGAGTGACGACAGTCTGCTATGTATATCATCACCACAGTAAGCAGGAGGGGACCAGAGCATATTACAGTGTCTGACATCGAACTTGCAAGTACACACCTCTTTAATGTTATTTTTAGTGATCTCCAACTGTCGAAGTCGGACATCATTAGTGCCGATGTTAATAACAATCTTACTGAATTTGTTTAGCATTAGCCAGCATTTTCAAATTTGCCAAGATGTCAGGCGCTCTTTTCACATTCCGTACAATTGAATCGCCAATAACTAGGGCTCTTTCAACAGGTTTCTCAGTAGATGCTTCACTGAGTAGGGAGAACCTATTTAATGTTTTAATCAGAACGGAAAAGCGAAGTTTTGTCCCACGACTATCCCGCCTCACAGTCACCCAATCGCCCTGCTACGGGGGCTCTGTAACCGGAACCAAACAATGTGCAGGACTCACTAAGCTAGTCGCATCCAAAGCCATGTCTAAGGCCCTCACATTCTTACTATCCTCAATTAAGGATGCGTGTCTCTAGTTCTGAAATATTCTCTGTCAGCCTAACTATTTCCCTGCATTTATCACATGTGAATCCCTTGCTGCTGACAGAGAAAGCTACACTATACATGTGGCAAGCAGTGCAAGCGACAATAACAAGAGAAGCCATTACTCACCGTTGTTGAATGATTCCAACTTTCCACAGTTGTTTGATGAACTTGTGAAAAATGGAACGAGAGAGAAAAGAAACGGAACGAAAGAGAGAGCGAAAAAGAAACGGTAGGCGCAAATGACAAGCTAACAGGCTAACAGAATGCTAACGCACTGCACTCCTGGTTTAGATTAAAAAGCGAATTATATCAAATTAGTATGCTAGATAATGTCAGAAGTATGATGATAATTAAGTTATATTTTAGCAGTTTAAACAACAAGTGATAGTAAGATACAAACAAAAAAGTTGTTTGTCTCAAGTGAACAAACTGTAACAATAAATTATAAATTAAAAAAATAAAATATTAACAATAAATTGGATGTGGATCATTATATTGGATTTGTGCATTAAAGCAACCACATTTACCAGCTGATGTCTGTCTTTAATGTTAATCCATCAAAAATGAGAAAATAATTCATTGCTCATGACTGAATAACTTTTGTATCTTTCACAAGGATCACTATTTTTAATAAAAAAAACTTTATTTTTTGTGCTATTGTAATTTGCTTATTGTGAAATGTATGTGGTATTGCCAATTTTGTCATTATAAGCTTCTTTATTACAATACAAAATAATAAGGGTCTATAGAAAAAAATATTATGAAAACAATACTGTCGCAGGCTATTTATTATTATTTATTTTTATTATTTAAATTGTTTTTTTTTGGCGGGACCAGCTCAAGAACACTGAACATACATGTAATTTGGCTCTTTTGAAAATCAAATTCTTGATATCAGTAATTAAATTTCAACTAGTAAAAAATATTATTTTTGATATATAAAATGTATATCCTTTGCATGCCAATAGGCAAGTCGTTTGGACTTTTATTCATTCACAGGATAGGATACAATCTGCGATATTTCAGTTTATTGTAAATTCAGGGATATCCAATGCTTGATATCTCAGATACATAGCATATCAGAGCTGGTGGTAAGGTAAATTTGTATATCATCAGCATAGCAATGAAACGGAAGTCCCTTCATGTGTATGATGTCACCAAGTAGATATACTGTATATTAATAATGAACAGAAGTGGGCCAAAAACTGAACCTTGAAGAACACCCTGTGTCAGTGGAGCAGTGGCAAATGTATACCCTTTTATAGTGATATAACATGTTCTGTCTCTGATGTAGGATATTAGCCAGGAATAGGCTGAACCAGTAATGCCGATATCAGAAAGGTGAGAGATAACTATTTTATGGCATACGGTGTCAAATGCAGAGCTTAGATAGAGAAGAATCAAAATGTTTAGAAACCCTAAATCCATGGACAGAAGAATATCATTAATCACACGAAGAAGGGCAGTTTCGGTGCTATGAGATAGGCGAAATCCAGACTGAAAAGGTTCAAAAAGACCATTAGCATCTAAGTAAGATCTCAATTGTGAGGCCACAACTCTTTCAAGAAATTATCCTAAGAATTGTAAATTTGAGATTGGCCTGTAAATGTTCATGTTTAGATGGTCAAGGCCCAGTTTCTGAAGAATGGGGGCCACTGTAGCCATTTTTAATTTTGCTGGAACAATGGCAGATGCCAAACTACAGTATATGTGTTATGAATGGTGTATCCTCATGAACACACATCTTAAGCCAGTGGGTCACCAGGATGATATAAGGAAAATATATACATGTATGTAACAAAGTTCAAGACTCAGAGAAGATAGATGGAACCGGCAAACGTAAATTTAATAACAAAATAAACAACAAAATGAAAGTAAGTGGCACACGTCTCACGACAGACGTCTCACAACAACATGTTTTTGTAGCTCTGAGACTTACAGCCAATCACAGACATATCTGTTGATTTCTTGAACACAATGGCCAATCAGAGGTGTTTCAGTTATTCAGAATCCACTCACCGCTTGTCAGTCCTGTGTTCCATGTCTTGTGTTTTCCTCCCCCATGTGCTTTCCATGACTCAGTTTTCCCTCATGTGCAATTATGTTTATTGCTAGATCGCTGCTCAGTTCTCCGCCCTAGCTCAGGGCTCGCCATCGCTGTTCTGGATCGGGGCAAATTACTACCGCCCCGTTGACCTCCCAGACACCACATGATTAAGCTGAAGGGAAGGGATCCTCCGGTGTCTGGAGAGGTTCCGGCCCCGATCCAGAACCAGCCCGTCGGTCATTTCTCAGTCAAGCCCGCCAGCCGTTCCCCAGTCAAGGCCGCCAACCACAGCTCTCTCAAGCCCGCCTGCCGTTCCTCAGTCAAGGCCATCGAATGCTCAAACGGCACTCTCAAGCCCGCTGGCCGGTACGTTGTCAAGCCTGTCAGTTGCATCGATGTCAAGCCCGCCGGCCTCGCCAATGTCAAGCCCGCCAGCCGCGCCGTTCACCCTTAACCAAAGGAGGAGGATGAGGAGGAAAAGACTGTTCTCAGCCCTCATCCTAGCCCATAAGCCAGCTCCAGTGTCGGCTCCAGCCTCTAATCCAGCAACAGTGTTGGCTCCAGTCCCTGAGTTTAGCCCAGAGAGGGCTCTAGTTCCCGAGTAAAGCCCAGAGCGAGCTCCAACACCCGAGTTTAGCCCAGATAGGGCTCCAGTACCAGAATTTAGCCCAGAGAGGGCTCTAGTTCCTGAGTATAGCCCAGAGAGGGCTCCAGTCCCAGAGCTGTGCTGATACGGGTTTTTGTAATTTTAACGTTTTATACCATTTTTGGTGGCATTTGTTAGGTTTTATTTGACTGTTTCTGTTATATAATTTGGTTTTATATTCAACTTAACTTGTGTAATTCCATATCGCGCCGTGAGTTCAAGTTAGTTGGTTAGATGACAGGATTAATGTTTAAGATTTGGGGGACGTGGGATGGGAGCCTGTTTAAAATACCCCAAGGTAGTAAACAAGCAGTGACAATGATTGGTCAAATTTTTAATCAAGCAAAAAAATAAATACTCAAAGTAACAGAAAAGGTCTCAAATTTACTTCATGTAATGTTAAAGGATTAAATCATCCGGTTAAAAGAAGATATTAGAAGATATAATCACGTCTGAAATCTCTCTCTTCAGATATAATCTTTCTGCAGGAAACTCATCTCAAAATAGACTCTAAAGACAAATTAAAAAGCAGTTGGATAGGACAGATCTGCCAATCAAATTTTTCAGTTAAATCTAGGGGGTTGCTATTTTATTTCGAAAAGGGGTTCCATTTAAACAAAAAGCTCTAATAACAGATGGGGAAGGTCGTTATATTATTCTATCTGGTGAGATTTATGGTTTTCCAATTATGTTAAAAAAATGTGTACGGTCCAAATTATGATGAACCAGACTTTTTTAGGAAGGTCTTTTCTCTTATACCCAAAATGTCTCGAACAAATTTTGTTATAGATGGGGACTTTAATTGTGTCCTCGACACATATCTCAATAGATCATCGTTCAAAATCTCTCTGCAATCTAATTCAAGAAATGTTTTGAATGCATTCATTAATAAATTATGTTTTAATAACAAAGTTTGGGAGGAGCACGTCAGATACTTAGCCTAATTAGTGGAGTAACACACTTAATTTAATCAACACCAATAGGTATAAATACAGCTGACTTACCTCTATCCATTGACGGTTTATCAGCATCCCTCCACTGCCCCATCTCCTCACTTCTAATTCTTACTACACTTATACCGGGGGTACTCTAGGTTCGGCCATTCCCGAGCTCGGAGCGCTTTTCCGGAGAGCATGCCAAATATGCATCACCATACTTCAGCTAATTATATGTTAAGTGTGAACTCGTGAATTCTAGTATGGTAGACATATGGAGACTTCTGCACCCAACCGAAAGAGATTATATACGGCAGGGCCCCCCCCCCCATCTGACAGTTGTCCCCCCTCAAAATATGATTAAAAACCATGCTGTTTATTGTAAATAACAATGTTTTATACTTTAAATAATTGTGTAGGTAGTAAAACAACACAAATGGGGCAAAAATGCGTTTTAAGTTAAGAAACATTTTGAGTCTCCCCCTCCTTTGCCTCACAGTGCTTTAGTTCAAATGCCTGCTTTCCTCTTTTACATCACCTACACACACACAAGTCCGGTGAGAGAGAACAAAGTCAATAGTTGTGGAACTCCAGTAAGTAAGGCTGTCAAGGCTAATTTATTCACTTAAACATCGGATGATGCCAATGTATTTTCAATGAGTCGCTATGTTAGCAATATTAACGTTACTTGCTTGACGGAAAGAGTTGCCAGGTTGTCACAACAAAACCTGTCCAATTGCTACTCAAAACTACCCCAAACTAACCGCGTTTCGAGGGGGTCCCCCGGTAAAAATTGTGTTCCGGGGAAAAAAAATACACGTTATTGTGTTTGCTTCAACCCGCAGACATGAAAAACAACCCACGGCAACAGTGATAAGGTAGCCCAATTCCACGGGAAAACCGAGGACTTGGCAACACTGTAGTAACGTCTACAACGGACCACAACAGCTTGACGTTGCCTAAAGCCCTATTCAGATGGTAATTGTTTCTCATGGTGAGGTAAGTGATTTTCACCATTTACAGGGGGTAGTCGGTGATTTAATTGCCGTCCGAATCCAGAATGTCGGTGTTTATCACTCACCACCCCTGCAAAAATCCCCGGCCGATTTACCTACTGTTTTTTTTTGACAAACACCAAGGTCGTGTGGTAATTTTATTGCTGTCTGAATCCACATCTCTGAGTTTATGAGAAGAAATTGTTTCAAAATTCTGTTTAAACCCTTTTTGAGCACTCGCGAACACCGTAAGGTAACTGTTGTACTTTGGTGTAATTTGCATACATATTTATTTCTGAAATGCTGGAAAGTATTAAAAATAACAATACTTCATAACTGCTCCACCACAGCAAATGGGAGCAGAAAGAGAAGAAAAGCATGTAACCATTCAAAATGGGTCTTTATTATGGCAGCAGCAAGTATGCAATACAATTTTAAAATGTGTATTATAAACAGATAAATACATAACTATATCGCGTCTAATTACAGTATATATAACTATAGTGTGTCTATTTTCCTATTTTTAAATGGGAGGTTTAAATAATAAAATAAGTAGGATTATATATTATAAAATATGCTTGGAATAATAAGTCATAATTATTATTTTAAAATACATTTTACACAATAATAAGAATACATTTGTAAATAAAATTCATTTTAATTTACAGCAGACAATCATGTGACTGGCCATGTGAACAGCGTGTTCCCAGGTTCATAGGATCACAGAACTCGCTCCTCCACTGTGAATAAATCACCATCCGAATCCATGAGTTTTATCACTGAGGTGATATGTACATTTATTTTTACAGCTGTCCATATGAGAAACAATTACCGTCCGAATCGGGCTTAATGTGGCACAGTCTCCCCACTACACTAATAGTAGTAAGGCTTTACTTTGTATAAATATTCTTACAAGTACAATTTTAGCTGTATTATTTGTGTCCGCTTCAAAAATTGCTCTTTAGAAATTTGATGTTTATTGCCTTATAGCCTTCCTGTTATACTCAAAACGATTACTACCTTTGGAAACTTTTCTGGCTTTAAAGTGAACTCCTGCCCAATAAAATGTATATTTGGGAATTGTGGTTACTTATAAATATTCTTTGCTCTTCAAAACTAATTTCAACCCCTTATTGTCTAAGTTACAAATCTATATACACTATTCGAGAACTCTCCCGATCTCCTTAATTTATAGAATAAATGCAATAAAAATTATATTTATTCCTCAAATATTATATAAATATTATATTTATTTCATATTATTCTAATATTATTGCCCAAATCCTTCTTTTAACACCTAGACTCGATTATTCTTCCCTTTCTATGGACTTATAAAGGTCACAGAATCAAAAAAGTTAATCTTTGTAAACCCAAACATGAGGGTGGTTTGGCCATTCCAGATTTTCGCCTTTATTACTGGGCCATTCATTTACAAGTTTTTGCACTATGGTTGGAACAGCCGGCTAGTGCCCCGGATTGGCTGCAGATAGAGCAGGATTGTCACGGCCTGGGATTAATAGAGGACTCGGATGCAGAGGAGTAGTGAGTAGGGAGGTTTTATTTCTTGCCAGAAAACACAAAAGTAACATAAACAATAATAAAACACTGTACAGGTCAACGGAGATTCCAGAGCTGGCCGGCAGAGACTGCAGACCATACAAGCTGCCAGATCTCCTGACCACAGATCCTGAAGCACAGGTGAACATAGGGTAAGTAATGCTTGCACTTGAACACAAAACAGCAGAACACTAGAACAGACAAAATAATCTACTCACGACGAAGGACAGAACAGCGGAGACATATATACACTCTTAAAAATAAAGGTGCTTCAAAAGGTTCTTCAAGCGATGCCATAGAAGAACCATTTTTGGTTCCACAAAGAACCATTCAGTCAAAGGTTCTTTAAAGAACCATCTCTTTCTTACCTTTTTGTAATCTGAAGAACCTTCTTTCACCACAAAGAACCTTTTGTGAAACAGAAAGGTTCTTCAGATGTTAAAGGTTCTTTATGGAACCATTTAGACAAAAAGGTTATTCTATGGCATCGTGAAGCACCCTTATTTTTAAGAGTATAGGAGCGGGGGAATAAGCGACAGGTGGGGGAGAGTCAGCTTGTGATCTGTGCAATCCAGCTGCAAGATCAGCAGATGTCATACGCTAAGCAAGCGTCACGAGCTGCCGAAAATGACAGGACAACACAGACAACAAAAGGAGCCAAGAAGGCATCCTGAACCGTGACATGGATTTACTGCCATCCATAGGATCTTGGAGCAGTGCTACTTTTCCCAGTAATATTAGACCAAACAGTAGTTAATATTGTCATAAAGAGTCAGTTATGTGTTTGGAGACAGATAAGAGAATACCATAAGATAAAATCACTCTCTCTCTTAATTCCAATTGCAAATAACCCATCATTACCCCCTTCAAGTTTGGCTACAACCTTTAATCAATAGAAGGAATTGGATATATGCACAGTCAATGACCTTTATCTTGATGAGGCTTAAGCTTCCTTTACGCAGCAACAACAGAAATACAACCTCCCCAAAAAAAGTTTTTTTAACAGATTTTTACAAATAAGGAATTATTTGCGTACACAATGTTTCCCTAGACGAGGTCTCACGCTCCGTTATTGATGATTGTCTCATACAGTTCAGGGGAAACAAGAGACGGCTATCTTTAATTTATGGAAGGTTACCAACAGCTATTTCTCCCTCTACAAACTTGACCAGAGAGGAATGGGTGCGAGAGATTGGAATTGGAATCTCGGAGGAGATTTGGCAGGGTGGTTTGGAGGATATTGATAAACAATCGGTCAATACAAAATTATGCTTTATTTAATTTAAGGTTTAACATAGACAACACTTTTCAAAAGAGAAATTACATATGATTTTTCCCAATGTTTCACCTCTTTGTGATAAGTGCAAATCAAATTTAACATAGACAACACTTTTCAAAAGAGAAATTACATATGATTTTTCCCAGTGTTTCACCTCTTTGTGATAAGTGCAAATCAGAGGATGCTGACTTAACTCGTAGTTTTATTTTCTGTCAGAAAATACAGGGATTCTGGTGTGAAGCTTTTAAAGTGCTTTCAGATGTCCTTAACCCTGTGGGGTCTAAGGGTGTTTTGGGGACATGGAGAAGTTTTGACAGTTACTTATAAACATTTTAATGGCTAAAGTTTAATAACACTGTAATCAGCACAAACTGGGCTACAATAATATGTGAGCAGCATGTATGTACGTGATTGTTTTTGAGAAAACTTTTATGTGTGCTTAGTGAAAAACTAAAATTTTAAAGTCACTGAAATAAGGCCATAAAACACCTACAAATCATTTGTTCACAAGACTTTTGAGAACTGAATCTTGAAGTCTGGAGTTTTTGCTTCAAATGATGTTAAAATCATCTTACTCACTCATTCACAGAAAACAATATATTGATTTAAAGAGCAGGTCATGTGGGTTTTTGAAAAATATATCTTTTGCAGTTTATAACGTAGCTATACTTAAATGAAAACAATCTGCAAAGTTGTTAATCAAAAAAGTGCATGTTAAATAAAGATATTGTCTCTCAAAAGAGAGAGTCGAATCTGAATCGCCTTAACGAGTTGTCATATTTTCTAATCTTTTGCCTGTTACTGGTATACGTCACTGGGTAACACATTTGCATAATCCCACCTGCCCGTGAAATATGAACAGAGTCTGACCTGCCCACAAACACTTCCGCTAGTTAGTGTGTTTACATCATGTTGAGAAGATGCTGTGTTCAAGAATACCACAGAAATACAATTTGAACCTTTTGTTGTGTGCATGTCATTTTACCAAGGACTCTTTCTCTAATCTTGGCTTTTATCTTCGTTGGCTTCTATCTTCTTAATTTGGACTAACAAGCTCTCAGAAGCACAACCTGTAAGTACGATTGATACATTATGTGTACATTTTCAATTGAGTGCTCAAAATATCAAGTTTTGTGCTAATATGTGATGTACACCTAGTGCAGCTTTAGGTTTCCAGGTAAAGCACGATATTACTGTCTTAGTGAAGTAGTTCGGATAATTCGTTGTGAACCCACTATTTCCTAAGAATGTGTCGATTAATGTAGACTGACGTTGTTCTAATCACTTCGTTTAATAATAAAGAATGTAGTGTAGCGCACAGACTTTATAATCATTGTGAAATTGCTGTTTATTTTGCTGCACCGGCAGTTATAGGATTAATGCGGGAGAGACGAGCGAGTGAAAACAGAATGCCAATAACAAAGTAATTACATTTTAACACTATCAACCACAAATAGTATTACCATATAGTCTAGGGATAATAAAAGTACAATTACTATACTGTGCACTTACTCAGTATGATTTCCCAGCGAGCTCAAAACTGAACGACACTCGTGTGCCTTTCTTGTGCAAGATGCCGTTGATGCAGCCACAGTCCTAAACGAAAATTGAAACAGTTTCAAACATTTCAGCATCATTACTCCAGTCTTCAGTGTCACATGTTCCTTCAGAAATTATTCTAATATTCTGATTTGCTGCTCAAAAACATTTATTATTATTATTATTATTACTATTATTGTTGTTGAAAACAGCTGAATATAATTTTTTCAGGTTTCTTTGATTAATAGAAAGTTCAGAAGAACCCCCCCCCCTACATCAGTGAGCATGTTGATAGAAAATATATTATTAGATTAGCAATCACTAATATTTCCCACGTGATTTTATATCATAGATGCACACACAGTACAAAAGGGACATTATATATCTGAGAAACTAAATTATTATTGGTAAGCACGTTTGAACATATTTGCAAACAGGGCATTTCACAGTAATGATTGGTCTAAACATTCTTAAGACATTACTTTTATATCGTGTAAACAATTACTTTTATATATTATTTATATTATTTATAGTATTGAACATAAAACCATCCTATCATATTTCAAAATGTTGCACTCGATTTCACACATTTTAGTCTGGAATTATAATTTGGGAAAAGTCTAACTAGTAAATGTGTTCAAGTTTATGTCACAACAACACATTATCTAATGCAAATAAACATTACTTACTTGGCATGAAAGATCTCCTTTGCTGGCTCCAGCCGCGCTCGCGTTCTGTTTGTGAGGTAAACATAAAGCTTTTTCCTCTCAGCGCGTCTTCTGAGGTAAATACAAGGCTTATTCCTCTCAGCGTCTTCTTCCAAAAATGAAAGGTATCTGAGATGAACACGTTGCTGCTTTGTTTACGGCGTCTCACGTGAAGATTTGTAATATCAATAGTGCGAGCAGTGCATGGGCGTGATCTAATTAGAGATAATGAGAACAGACGGAAAAAACTGGACCTGTCGTTGGTTTCATACGGATTACTTTATCACAGAATATTTGTTTTCGGTAAGAGTTACTTCATTTAAGAGTAGACATGTAAAGCTTTCTATAGATATATTTCTCATGTCTGTGTGTAAAGTATTCGCCGAGTTTCAGTTCATTTTAGTGACACGTTTCTAAAGGCAATTCACGGAGACAGTGAGGACTGAGAGCACACCCTGTATATTTTCTTTATTTTACAAAAGCACATTGTTTTGTTGTTATTATGAATATACACAAATACAAGTAGACCCTTTGCAGTTTCAAATGATACCTTATTCTTATCTGTAAAGTCAAAATTGACGGAGTATTTTTAATTCTTTTAGCGGTCATCAAGAAATACTTAGACTCCAGGGGGTTAATGTAAACTTGGAACCAGACCCAGTGCTCATTATATTAGGACATTCTGATTATACATATTCATTGAGTGCACAACAGAAATTCCTTACATATTGTTTGATAACAGCCAAGAAACTGTTATTACTGTTCTGGAAAAAGGTTAATCCTCCTGCTGCCAAACTATGGCTTGAGGAACTGATATCTACTCTTCACCTGGAACGAACCAGATATATCTTAAAATGCAACATTGGACAATTTCACAAGAGTTTGGACCCTTTCTTCTGTTACCTCGATTGGAATTATATTACTTAAAGCAATGTATTGTAATTTAAATGTTGTGTGTTTATGTCACTGTGTAGTCTTGAGCAATATGTAAGAATTCAAGGAGTGGCTCTTAAGTTGTTTAAGTCTTATTTATCAAATAGAAGCTTTGCAGTTAATATTGGTGAATTTTTGTCGACCTCAGCTCCTCACAGCTGTGGCATCCCTCAAGGGTCCATTCTTGCACCATTACTTTTTTCTATATATATGCTCCCTTTGGGGTCTATCTTTAAGAAGCATAATGTCTCATTTCACTGTTATGCAGATGATACGCAACTTTATCTACCACTGGAACAAAATAATATGAATGCTCCTATTTTAGAGTGTTTAAATGATATAAAATGCTGGATGTCTTTAATTTTTTTTTTTACTAAATGAGAATAAAACAATTATTTTTGGGCCAGGCGATAATGTTAATCTTGGCCCTCAGGTCTCGTATAATAAGATGGTGGTGAAAAATCTGGGTGTTTTATTTGACAAAGCTTTTAAATTTGATAAGAAAATCAATGCTGTTGTTAAATCAAGCTTTTTCCACTTTAAACATTTGGCTAAAGTCAAGATATCTCTCTCTTTTAAAGACCTTGAGAAAGTTATTCATGCCTTTATTTTTTCAAGGCTTGATTATTGTAATTACCTTTATATAGGAGTCAGCCAGAAAGTGTTATCGCGTTTGCAGGCAGTCCAAAATGCAGCAGCCAGGATGCTGACAGGTACTCGAAAACGAGAGCACATCACTCCAATCTTGAATTCTCTTCATTGGTTGCCAGTACGTTTCCAAATAGAATTGAAGCTTCTATTGTTTGTTTTTAAATCGTTAAATGGTTTGGCACCTCCTTACTTTACAGACCTTCTAGAACGGCATAGACCTACTAGCTGCTTCTAATTGTTCCTAGGTCAAGATTAAAACTTAGGGGTGACTGGGCTTTTTCGGTAGTTGCACCTAGACTGTGCATCTTACCTCTGCATGTTAGAGCAGTTCCAACTGCAGTTAGTTTTAAAACTCGGTTAAAAACTCATTATCTCAGGCTTTCAATTCTACTGGGTATTGAGGGATTTTTTTTATAAGTTAGTTTTTTTTGTGCATATAAGAAAATTAATCCTGACATTTGTGATTATTTCAAGGCTATTCGATGACTGAATAAAAAACTTGACAAAAAAGAATGTTTTTGAACAGGTGGCCCAATTGTTCACCCAATAGTCACCCAAAAGTTTTGCTCAACAAGAAAAAAGAGGGAACATTGCTTACAGACATAAATCGGTATGCAAAGTGCGATATCGTCCATATTCTTATAGTAGTCAACAGCTAATGGCAAGAGGGAACAGACATAAATAAAACTAAACCAAAATACACAGCCAAAGAAAATACCTCAGGTCTTTGACTTCCCACTCCTTTTGGAGTCTATTATTTCCCTGAGGCCCCTTCTCGACTTTGCTGCTTAGAATATGACTCCTCTTTCTGAGCCTGCTGCCAGCTGGGTCCAGTGACAGGCTCAGATGGGAAAATGGAAGGACGTCATTGCGGCGAGGAATGTAGCGCTCAAATGCTGCTGACTTAACCTTCGCTTCCCTGAACCTACAGACCAACGTCTCAATGGCGGCACCAAAAAGACTGCAAGGTGAAATTGGGGCATCAAGGAGAAAGGATTTCTCCTTCTCCATTAGCCCCGATAGGTTGCAACACCTCCTTTTTTGTTAGGATGTTGCTCTGACAAAATAAACAATATAAAGAAAACAAGCAGTCTTTGCCTCTATGTGAATCAGTCAATGTAATAAATGAAACTTAGCGTGAAAGTTCGGACTTTCGATGAGCTGAATTGATCATGATGATGAGTTATTTGAGAGCGATGCAATGAAATAATCCCAATAAGTGTGAAATGAAAACAGTCAATGGCGTTTGGTGCCTCGCTGATCTCAACGCCACATTGCTTAGTCACGCGATACTCTGATCCACACCTTTCTCTCTCTAGAGACGTGCTGTGAATTCAAACTGTGCTTATAGAAAATCACAGTAAAACAACAAGAGTAGACTGGTCCAATAGTGCTATAAGTGCGGTGATATATGTAATGAAAACCAGCAGCCCTTTACTTGAGCATAAACTTTATTAGTTCTCAAACCAGGACTTTTCGAATGAGCAGGAAGGTGGCGTCAGTTCAACCATAAGGTTTCCCTCTACCAAACGACTCTCTTACTCGTGGGTGCCCAGGCTTATATCTGCTCACCCCTATGCACTAGCACCCTCAAGCTACTCCAAGTGGTATTACAATTGACCCAGATACTTTTCTATATTCCTTAGGCAATAGCCAGTGAAAATTAAAACAATCTGAACCAAGTAATGTTTAGACCGTTACAAGGTTAAGCCATAAAATGCTCTCTGTTGTAAGGTTTCTAAATATGGACGGACACTGATATGCCATTGAATCAAACCATCATGAGGTCTAAACTAATCACCCCATCACATGACTCCAATATTCTGGGTCGACTCCCTGTCAGTCTTGTCGTCATCTACTCAGAGGAGTGATGAAAAACTAATCCAATCAGGAGATAACACAGAGATCTTTTGTATCAGGACTATTACCTATAGATACCTCATGAGGTCTTGTGAACCAAGTAATGTTTAGACCGTTACAAGGTTAAGCCATAAAATGCTCTCTGTTGTAAGGTTTCTAAATATGGACGGACACTGATATGCCATTGAATCAAACCATCATGAGGTCTAAACTAATCACCCCATCACATGACTCCAATATTCTGGGTCGACTCCCTGTCAGTCTTGTCGTCATCTACTCAGAGGAGTGATGAAAAACTAATCCAATCAGGAGATAACACAGAGATCTTTTGTATCAGGACTATTACCTATAGATACCTCATGAGGTCTTGTGACCGCCAATGAATGGAACTATTATATCCAACAGGAAAAGGATGAGAAAATTAACTGACGCCCTCAGGCCTGCAAACACGAGATCTATACGTAACTACCACATGACTTTTGACCACCTGCTTCCCTCCCTTCTTTCCCTCTATTAACAGAGGAAATGCAGACTTACACATACAAAGACAATCATTTAAAAGTATAAAAGGGCAATTATAATTAGCTTAATAATATGTTTTATGTCTTATATATGTTTGATGTGTTTCCTGTAATCGGTGCAAGTTTAACCAATGTTTTATAACCCTTTTAGTAGATAAGATTATTAATGTGTATGCAAACTACCCGATACTTGAGCTTGAATGAAAGCTTGTTTTATTTGCCGAACATTGGTGCTAGTGAAATTTTTATATTCGGTATCATTCTCTGGTGATAATACTTTTATCAGGAGTTATTAAAACTTGCAGAAATACTCCCCACGGGAGCATGTGACTTGTGCACGAAAAAGGAACCACACCGGGCGTGGCTAAGCCCTGCAACAGTGTCCGATTGGAAGATCGTGTCGTGGGACGGACCAAAGTCAGCCTGCTTAAAAATGGACACAAAGCCCTCGTGGCTCGCCCCCTCCCCCCTCTTCAACTCGGACTCTTCCCCTTGTTGCCCGTGCACGAAAAAGGAACCACACCGGGCGTGGCTAAGCCCTGCAACAGTGTCCGATTGGAAGATCGTGTCGTGGGACGGACCAAAGTCAGCCTGCTTAAAAATGGACACAAAGCCCTCGTGGCTCGCTCGCTCTCTCTCTAGAACTGTGGCTTTTCGCCTTGGTGACCGCACGACAAAGCGCTCCCATGCCGTAACATCACGAGCGAGACTCCAAAACTCAAACACTTCAGTTGAAACTTTGTGATTGCCAAAGATCTTCAAAAGCCTAAATTTTTGCAAACTCAGACTTTTCAGAAGAACTGCTCAAGCCTCTGTGTCATCAAGAAACCAACCAATCTCCGAAGGGAATTCCCAGAAACTACGTCATCCAGACGCCCGACCAGCAACCAATCAAAAGCCGGGATTCCCTCAAGCAGCCAACCAGGAATCTTGTCAGCAAGCGCAAGTAACAGGCAAAATCTTTTCATCTCTTGCTGAACTGGTGAATTAAGTTTTAGCAGTAAATGTAAGATAAATCTCTGCTTTGTGATTCTCTCAGGTTGAATTTAAAAGAACTCGTGGAAAACGAATTAGAACTTTGGGAACTTCATACAAACTCCGTTAACTGTCATTCTTCAGAACTGTATGTATGTGTGTGTGTGTGTGTGTGTGTATGTGTGTGTTTTAGCTTAGTTTAATGTAATCTAGAATAGCCAATAAATTCTTGTTTCATTTATGAAGAAGTGTTGTCTGGTGTCATGAAATTTTGTAAAGTTAAAACTCTGCCAAGATCACGTTACCTAGCTCGTAGCTTATAACTTATCAAAAGCATGTATTAACCCGTGGCCAGGGAAAATACAAATATTCAAATTGTTAATATACACGGACGTTAACGTCTCGCTGGACGAGTCATTGATACAGTGTAAACTATAAAATTTGAAATCAGTTCTAATCAGGTCTTTTGAATAATTAATTTCATTGTAAAATTAAATTAGTTAAATTCCTTATATATGGTGGAGAAAAAAATAGCTGGCAAAGAATTGGCTTTAAAAAATTAATGACACCAAGATATTATTGTGAATCTTTCCTATTTTTATCCGGAAGAATAGATTGCAGAGATGCAGAGAAACAGAGTTGTTGTGTTACTGGATACTTCTATTGTGGCATACCAGCGTGTTGAATGAATGAATGAAGTGAAACTCGAGTTGTGTTTAAAAAAGTGAACTGTAGTAAATAATTAAACATTTAGATGTCGTCTGCTAAAATAGATTAAGAATAGGACTGAGCGGATTCCTCATTTCTTTCTTTAAAAAAGGCCTTCATAGTTTGATTTGTTGGTGCGTGTTCCACTTCCAAATTTGTCTATGCTAGTAAATCTCCCGGGCTTGAGGCCATTAACTTACTAATTAATGCTCTTGCCATTTATTCACAAAAAAACTAGTGAACTTGAAACACCGTGCTCAAAGAGATTGTCCAAACGTTATTTTATGGGAGAATTGTGAAATCTTGATCAAGTGAAATTGTAGTTAAATCCACGTGTGTTTTTGTCTGTATAAATATGTGCTGATATCCGCAGAGATATCAATGACCGTGAATTAATTGCAGTAAATCTGTACATTAATTTACCTCACTCTAACGAGTGAGTGTTACACAGCGCTATAAAGATAAGAATATAAAGAGTTGTTTTTGGTTGTTCATTGTGAAAAGCGCCGCCATTTCACATGAAGAATGTAAGCTGTTTGTAACCTTAACTGTCTAACCTGCATGCTAGCGTACTGCAAAGTACGTTGCTATAGTGACACCCGTAACCTGGAAGTTCTAAGAAACTTTTTCTGGAGGTGACTTACAAGTGCACAAGCGCAGTTCGCCAGCGCCATTTTTGAGCTGTTTGTAAACAAATAGCCAAGCATGAGCTAAGCTAACTGAAGCGAACGCTTTTGCATCGGAGCATATACAAAGCTAGTAGCATTGAAGGCTAGCGGTTAGCACGTAGCCTTTGGTGGTTTTAAATGCAGAGTGTTTTGCAGTGTTTGAAGTGTTGAAGTGACTTGATCAGTTACATCTGAACTTTATTTTTCGCTCTTTCATACTTGTTTCATTCTATCTCTGTCCTCTTCTCCTCCCATTGAAAAGAACAGACAGATGCAAACTTTATAAAACTTATTGCAATGCGATTTTAACCAAACGTCAGATTAGTGATACCACGATTGGTTATAATCACGTTTGTTTGGCTTGTCCTCTTCCCTTCAGCTTATTTACTCTTAGCAGTTCAAAGGGCCATAGCTGTTGTTGTTTCGTTTTGCAAATTGATTCTGGTCATGTGACTAATTCAGCTATAACTGCTCTTATAATATGAATGACATCAGTAGATATTACGAATTTAAGTAATTATGGATGTGAAATTTTAATTTAATTTCATAATTACAAATTTGGAATTTTCATTTCAAAATTAATTTCAGTTCTTGCTTTCACATTGCGACAATATTTACTGATTAATTTAATTATAATTGCTCTCATAATCTAGTGACCATAACATTAGAATTTAAATCATTTACTATCAATAGGGCTCTGAAATTTTTTATTGCATTTGTAAGTAATTAGGGTGGTATGGATTAATTTAATTATAATTGCTCTTATTATTGTAATAACATCAGTATGTAGTAATGACTTACTATCCGTAAGGATTTGAAATTGTTAAGTTAATTTCATTATTAATTACAGATTTGAAATTTCAGTTCCTGCTTCCATATGGCAACAATATTTACTGATGAATTTAATTATAAGTGCTATTATAATTTAAGGACAACAACATTAAAAGTTAAATTTTTTTTAAACTTTCACTTCTAAATTGAAAGTTTAATTTCCTTTGCAATTAAGTTCTTCGTTTACCTGTTAGTTTATAAGAGCACTGGCCCATCCAGTTAGTAAAATCCAAAAATAAAATTAGGGTTTTCCTCAATACTTGGGTCAGTTAGTCTCCTGCTACTAACAGAGCAAAACCAACCCCTTAGGGGTATTGACCCAACAGCAACCACTTTGTCAACCCTGCCATTTTCCCTAACATTTGAAGTAACTCTTCTCTCCTTCTTCTTCTCTCTCTTTCAGCTGTCTTATTCGGATTTGACTGCTGCTGCTGTTTGCTGGGATTTTGCCTGTGAAAATCATAAAGCAGAGATTTTTAGCAATTGAACAGGTATTTGTGAAACTTGAGAACGTTGGTTCAAAATTGTCCTCCATTTACCTTCCACTCTCTTGCGAAACCCTACCCAGCTAAGAGGACTGATAGGCCTCCGCCAAAAATTGAACACACATCTAGGAATGATCTAATTGGTGGACAGTGTCAATCTTAACATCTAAGAAACCAATACTGTCATTTTTATTGTTTTTCCTTCACCCGGAGGAATTTTAATAACAATCACAGTCCTGGTATTTAGAAATTCCCATTTCCAAACACCGGTTTAGAAGCATCCTTCTAAATCAGCCTTAATAAAAAAGGGAAAGAGAAATTTAACTATACTCATTCTGCTACTAGAAAAAGGTATTTTGTTGTTTTATCTTTCACTCTCATCTTACCATTAACTTTCTTTCCTTACGAAAAAAACCTTTCTCTTACAGGACAATTGGAAGCAGCCAATTATTATTCTGTTCCTTGCTCTGTTTGTTATCTTTCTTTTCTCCCTCTGATCTCTAGCTGTGCTACCTGTGTGTGCTTACTAATTTTCCCCACAGAGACTACAAATTAGAAGCACGCCCACCTGAGGATCATAGTCACTGAGAGCTACACTCACCTGTCCCTTACACACTCACCGTCAAACCACACTTGACATTGCACACTTACACCTCTGTTTTGCCTTGTTTGTTTTGTTTTCTCTTCTTCAAGGTCTGCGTCAGTCTAGGTTCTAGATCTCCCTCACCGCGCCAAAACATGTCTCGCACAACAGACTCTATTGGCCACTGGGAAGACCTCGAGACATGGCTAAGTGTTGCAACAGACAGCCTCCTACCCAAGGCTGCTGAAACACTGAAGCATCAGACACAGGACCAGCTGGATGACAACATAAACAGCCTTATGAGACAAGACCCAAGTCAGAGCTACAGTCACAAAGAATTAGCAAAGATCACCGGCTCCTTAAGCCACACACTCATCGCCACCCTCAAGCTGAGTGACAGGCACTCATCTCCAGCAGGAGCTAACACGTGCACAACGATGCATCGAGCAGCTAGAACTGGAGGCTCAGGAACGACAGGAAGGGCCTGATTAAGTGGAACAAGGCACCAAGGAGGAGATTGCTAGGCTAAAAGAGACCCTAGCAGTTACTACCCAAGAAATGGAACGAGGCAAGGCTGACTACACTGATCTCTCCAACAAGCTACAATATGCGGAACAGCTCCTGGAAATGGCAAAGGCCGACTTCAGAGACAAGAACGGCTGAATTAAATCCCTTGAAACTCACCTGGATGAGTCAAGAAATGAGATCA
>NW_015506488.1:248203-290714 GCF_001515645.1 Sinocyclocheilus grahami | reverse complement strand
CTAGCTGTGCTACCTGTGTGTGCTTACTAATTTTCCCCACAGAGACTACAAATTAGAAGCACGCCCACCTGAGGATCATAGTCACTGAGAGCTACACTCACCTGTCCCTTACACACTCACCGTCAAACCACACTTGACATTGCACACTTACACCTCTGTTTTGCCTTGTTTGTTTTGTTTTCTCTTCTTCAAGGTCTGCGTCAGTCTAGGTTCTAGATCTCCCTCACCGCGCCAAAACATGTCTCGCACAACAGACTCTATTGGCCACTGGGAAGACCTCGAGACATGGCTAAGTGTTGCAACAGACAGCCTCCTACCCAAGGCTGCTGAAACACTGAAGCATCAGACACAGGACCAGCTGGATGACAACATAAACAGCCTTATGAGACAAGACCCAAGTCAGAGCTACAGTCACAAAGAATTAGCAAAGATCACTGGCTCCTTAAGCCACACACTCATCGCCACCCTCAAGCTGAGTGACAGGCACTCATCTCCAGCAGGAGCTAACACGTGCACAACGATGCATCGAGCAGCTAGAACTGGAGGCTCAGGAACGACAGGAAGGGCCTGATTAAGTGGAACAAGGCACCAAGGAGGAGATTGCTAGGCTAAAAGAGACCCTAGCAGTTACTACCCAAGAAATGGAACGAGGCAAGGCTGACTACACTGATCTCTCCAACAAGCTACAATATGCGGAACAGCTCCTGGAAATGGCAAAGGCCGACTTCAGAGACAAGAACGGCTGAATTAAATCCCTTGAAACTCACCTGGATGAGTCAAGAAATGAGATCAGTCGCCTAACACAACAGCTCATCAAAGAGAAGTTCGACAGCATCAGAGAGGAACTCAGACATGCATACGAGCTGCGCCCTGAGCCTACAAGGACACGACGGGCACCAGTCTCACCCCTGCCAAGCAGGACCGGGTCACCTGTTCCTCAACTGACACGTGAGCAAAAGGGGGTGCTGAAACAGTGCTGAAACCTTCACCAGCTCCCTCTAAAGAACTTTACCTCACGACAAAGCTAAAAGATCTTGCTCCAGCCAGCCACAGATCATCGTATGGCTTGGACCTCAAATACCTCGACAAGCTCGCCAGAAACATTGGCAAATTCACCCCAAGTGTGCCAGGTAGCCAGGATGTCCAAGCTTATCTGCAAGACGTCGATTTCCATCTGGAAATGAGACCCAATGTCACTGACGAAGATAGACTCTATTTGCTCCGAACGACATTCAGCCCTGAAGCGCGCAGATTCCTGGACCGGCAGCCTGCGCACACAAAAACTGATTACCACCTGCTCCGAGAAGCCCTCATTAAAGAATTTGCCGACCCTGAGTTAGAACAAGGGCTAGTGGCTGCCCTGGAAACGAGCCTCAATCCTACTACAGCCGACTCAGACGAGCATACTTCGGAATTCGCAACGAACCGAACATGGAAGACGATCTGAACTTAAAAACTCTCTTCCTGAGAAACCTCCATCCTGGAGTAAGCCACCATCTTGGCGTTCTCGCATGTCCACAAACAATAAATGCTCAGCAGTTGCGAGACTTGGCGCAGAAAGCCTACGGCAAACAAAAGATGACCTCAGAAAAGGGCGCCAAATCCCCAGCAGTTCTTGACTTCAACACTCAAAGTCAAGGTCTGGCTCTAGAGGGCGCCCAACATCAAGACCATGCCAAGCCACCACACAAAGAGTGGAACACACCCTCGTCCAACAGAGAACGGAACTCCCATGCTGGTACCCAACCTAAATCCTTAATTGACTTCAAGCAACTAAAGATATGGACGCAAGTCCGCGAGCCTCTGCCCTTCCAGTCAGTAGACTCCAATGAGTCGCAGTGTCAAGCCACAGACACCGCCGCCAATTCACTGACTGATGATGCAATGTCAAAGCCAGGGCCAAGCTCAACTCCAAGCAGCAAGAACCTGGACCCTCAGACTCAGGCCCCCTTCGAATCATGACTGCCATAAATGTCCACGACACATCAGTGTCCGACGTAGCATTGAAACAAAGACAGCAGAGCCTCCCACATGTCTCAAAACACAGCCGCTTCCCTCTCAGTCCCTGGTCGACAACCATGGCTACCTCCAAGATCATCTGCGCTGTGGACATACGATGGAACAACAGACGCCTGAGTCACTACTGCCTCGTTGTCCCCAACCTACCACATGACATCTACGTTGGAGCAGACATCATGGTCCGGCTCAGTGCCTGTGTGGACATCATGAACGACGTCATATGGGCTCCCCGGTCACGCCAACTGACCACTGCAGTCAACCTCAAGAACCTTCGATCTGGTCAAACAATGCCAGACGCATGCACCATGATCAGTGAGCAAGAAGCTGCGATACCTGCCTACAGCAAGAGTGTCAGCGTCCGCCTCAACATGCGACCTGGCCACTCTCTCGACAGTAAGCTAGGCTTCTTCAAAACCTTCCAGGACCTGCCTAAGACTAGGACTGACCTGGGAAGCCACACCTCTCATTGAAGTGTCATCTCATGTTGTGTATGTATTGTTCAACAACTGTACGGCCAAAAACATCAACATTCCCAAAACCAGTCATCTGGGATGGCTCATGAACCAGGCGTTCCACGACTTTGAGCTAATGGTACTCGTCATAGGCCCCATACCAGTCCAACTAATGTCAGATGAATATGATGACATGGTAACGTTCACAAGATCCAATGAAACCATTGCCATCACCTCTATTCTGCCAGTGCCCAGAGACAGTGTCTGCCGAGCAGAACTAATAGATGACACTCACCTTGCAGTCTACGCTGTCTCAACACAGCCCACGACAGAATCACCTGCACAGGTGACCATCAAGGCACAGAGCCCCTCAAATGACTCAACAATGGAGGAACCCTACGCCGGGTTCAATGCACAAATCAAACAGATCCTTAGCGAGGCGGATGCCCTCCACAAGGAAGCAGATCGCCAAGAACTCAAAGAGGTTCTGTACAAGTACAAGGACTCCTTCGCAAAGGACTCCCTGGATTGTGGCCTGACCAACATCCACACGGTGCGCATTCCGACACACCCAGGTGCGCCACCCTTATTTGTGCGACAGTACAAGATTCCAATAGCGTCATATGAGCCAGTGCAAGAAATTGTTGACTCCATGCTGGAAAAGGGCGTCATCCGGCCCTGTAACAGCACATACTCTGTTCTGATATGGCCAGTCCTGATAGCCAATGGCAAATGGCGGCCCACTATCAACTATCGCAAGTTGAACCAGCACGATGGCCGATGACCCAGTTGTACCAAGAAATTCCAAAAATCAAAGGCTCGACGATACTTTCCACACTGGACGTCGCCTCCAGGTTCTGGACAATCCCTGTCCACCCCGATGACCAACACAAGCTGGCTTTCACCTTTGGCAATCTACAATACACCTTCACACGGTGTCCCTTCGGCTATGCCAACTCACCAGCAGAATTCAACATCTTCCTGAACAAAGCATGCCCTGATGCCAGAATGAGAGGCAACCTCGTTTACGTGGATGATGTTCTTCTGAAAAGCTCAAATGTGGCAGACCACCTCAAAGAAGTCGATCACGTCCTGAACCAGCTGACAACAGCAGGACCTAAGATTGCCCTCCACAAAGGACAATGGTGCAAAACCAAAGTGAAATATGTTGGCCTGCTAGTCGGACGAGACGGCATCGAACCACAGTCCAGCCGCACCCAAGCAATCCAAAACATAAAGACACCAACTAACATTTCTGAGCTACGAATCTTTCTGGGAGTGTGCAAATATTCAAGACAATTCATTGAAAACTAAGCTGACATTGCACGACCACTAACCTCCCTCCTGAGAAAGGACGAACCCTTCGTTTGGTCGGAAGCCCAGGACACAGCTATGAGCGAACTCAAACGATGTCTGTGCTTGGCCCAATGCCTGGCCTACCCAGACCCAGGAAAAGAGTTCTATCTGGACGCTGGAATCTCCAATCACTGCCTCAGTGCAGGCCTGTACCAGCTCCATGACAAAGACAAGCGAGTGGTCGCTTATGCCAGCAAAACACTGCTTCCCCCAGAATGCAGATACTCAGACTGCGAAAAAACTTTGCTTTGCACTGTGTGGGCCATCCAGCGTTTCTCCAACTACATTGGAGCTCAGAAGGTTATCATTGAAACCTGTCACCAGCCAGTAACCTTCCTCAACAGCCGACGAATCAGGGATGGTGTGGTAACCAACACATGCATAGCTACTTGGCTAATGATGCTCCAAGGACGGGACGTTGAGGCAAAGTATACCTAAAACCACAAATCATCTCTAGGAAACGGGCTAGCAGCCTGCCAGAACTGTTCGACGGATACGCTGCACACAGCAGCAGAACCCAAAGAACCTTTACTGCTGCAACTGACAAACCACAGGTACTTCGAGGAGAATGTGTGTGAAGGAATGCCCTCAGCATACTGTATGTCGATGGCTGCTCCTGCAATCAACAGGGCAACTTGAAAACTGGAGCGGGAGTGGTCTGGCTCAACAATGACCCTTGCCCGCCACAACAATTCAAATTAGGCCCTCACTCATCGCAATATGCAGAAATTGCGGCCATCCTCATCACCCTACAATTTGCTGCATCCCACAACATCAAAGAACTCCTCATCTGTACCGACTCGAACTATGCCCGTCTAAGCTTCACATGCCATCTAGCTGGATGGAAACAGAATGGATTCAGGACAGCTAACAACAAGACTGTTAAACATCAGGAACTCTTCCAGGCATGCGATGCCATTGTCACTGAACATGACATGATCGTTTTTTGGAAAAAGGTCCGAGGCCACTCACGTCAACCAGGACAAGACAAAGATCTCAATGACCAAACCGATGCCCTCGCCAAAGCAGGTGCATCACACGGAGAGTCCTGGACATTTCCTGCCCTCCCATAAATCAGTGGCTGCCATAACCCGCCGCCAGCACGCCACTGGCGCGCAAACCCCCACAATCCTCCCACATTGAACTCTCACCTCAATTCATCGCTGATGATCTCCTCACCCTCCAAGCTTCGGATCCGACACTGCAACTGACACTCACCTTTCAGACCCATTAACTCATCCCATTTCCACCTCCGACCTAGCCACATCCTATGTTCTCCGCACCTTCCACTCTATCAAGCACATGCTGCATCTCAAAGACGGCGTCCTCGCATATGTCCCTGAGCCCCTCACTGCACCAAAGCTCGTAGTCCCTCAAGGAAAGCCAAAGGGGGATAATGCTGACACACGCCCATGATTCACCATGCGCTGGATACCATGGTCGTGGTTTGCGAATTCACAAAGTGGGTAGAGTGTCTCCCAGCTCCCAACGATACAGCAGAAACGACAGCCTGCCTTTTGATGAACCACATCTTCTCAAGGTTCGGACTGCCTTTAAGGGTCAACTCACTTCACCGCCGAAGTCATGCAGGAAGTTTTGAAACTCCTGGGTATACAGGCCAAGCTCCATATAAGCCATCACCCAATTTCCTCAGGTCAAGTGGAACGAGCCAACAGGACAGTAGTCAGCATGTTGAAGAACTACGTGTCCGCCAATCAAAAGGATTTGGATATTAAGCTTCCTCTGGTACTGATGGCCATCAGGGCCACCCCTCACCGGTCTACTGGAGTACCCCCATTCAAGATGATGACGGGGCGACAAATGACACTACCGTTACACCTGCTGTACCAACCTGGTGACCTGAACCTCGTCACCGCCTGTACCACTCACCAGTACCTGGAAGAGTTGCATCAACACCTGAGAACAACTTTCTCCTTCGCGCAACAACAACAACTCCAAAGAAGTGCGTAAGGTAGAAAAGCCTACTATGACCAAAAGGCTTCTCACCAGGAGCTCAACATCGGAGACAAAGTGTGGTACTACAGCTTCGCCAAACCAAGGCAGAATGCTCCCCATCGCCTGTCAAAGAAATTCCTACCTCACTGGACAGGACCCCATGCGATTGTGGACAAGCTCTCACCTGTTGCCTATCGAATCAAAATCAGACAACGGCGCAGCGAGCCAGTCCTTCGATGGGTCCATCGAAACTAAATAAAGAAGCAACAGGGCTCCAATCGACAGGAAAAGGGGGAAGATCAAACCAACTGACACAGACCGACAATCTCATACTCTACACCACACTAACTTATGTCGTTCTAGAAAGACATATAGCTACCCGTCTTAAACACAACACCTACACACTCTCCTCCGCCACACTGCTAGGACCAACATCTAGTAGAGAGGAGTTGTTCCACACATGTGACACTTTCCCTTGCTGTCTAACCTAATTCAGTGTCCTTGTGTCTCTTTGTGTTTTTCTTTATAGCTATATATATATATTTTTTTATTTTGTTTCCCTCTCTCACTACATTTTCCTTTCCCTTCTAGTCCCCTCATCCGGGAACTCCCTTAACTCAAATTTAAATTCAGGTCCTGCAACTAGGATTGACTCCTTTTGCCAAAAATTTTTTTTTGTCGTAAATCATTGCAAAATGCCATCGCCAACCAAATTGAGGCAACACAAGCCGAAATCGTCGGAAACCGATGGCTAGTCAACATCCTAGCGCGTACAGCGACCCTCACCTATGATCAACACGACACTGCCACGCGCATCATCCTGCCCAACCAAACATTATGGATCAATGTCCCGAAGGGTTTGATCCTTCATATTGACGATTTAGCATTGTATCACCTTACTGACGTCGAGTATCAGGCCGAACTCAAAATCTCACCCTTCTTCAAACAGCACTCCTTCGTCCTCGATCCAGAATTGGAAGAAAGGATCAAGGAGGAAGGAACGCAACTTATTGATTTGATTCCTGTTGATACAGCTTTAGAAGCTATCGCTCGCCTTCCGCCCGCTGGCTCGCCAATCATTCGGTCTTGGTCTGCCGCTGACACAGCACTTTGCGTTTCTACTATTGTAGGATATGTTGTGACTCTGACACTTGCCTTCCTCCTCCACAAGCGAGTGAACACCATCCAAAAGTCTTTCAACAAGTGCACGTCTGACGTCCTGCGCATGTTCCGACGTGATAAAACTGACCAAGAACCTGAACCCGAACCTGAGAACTCAACAAACCTGATTGAGATTACGCCTATACCGCCTCGTCGAACCTCTGACAATTAGAGTAATCTAAATGACCAATTAAAAGTAATCGTAAATAATGCACCCCTTCATCTTCTCAAGTTTCTAACCTGATCATTCCCAAATTACCCAAGTCCTGCACCAGGATTCAGTCAGTGATGGAGAAGTTGTTTGTGTGTGTCTGTTCTCTCTGCCTCTTGTTCCAGTGCCCGCTGACATTCGCAATGGGAACCTCACAGAGCAAAAGGGCAATATATGTAGGATTTCTAAATATGGATGGACACTGGTATGCCATTGAATCAAACCATCATGAGGTCTAAACAAATCACCCCATCACGTGACTCCAATATTCTGGGTCGACTCCCTGTCAGTCTTGTCGTCATCTACTCCGAGGAGTGATGAAAAACTAATCCAATCAGAAGATAACACAGAGATCTTTTGTATCAGGACTATAACCTATAGATACCTCGTGATGTCGTGTGACCACCAATGAATGGAACTATTATATCCAACAGGAAAAGGATGAGTAAATTAACTGACGACCTCAGGCCTGCAAACACGGGATCTATATGTGACTACCACATGACTTTTGACCACCTGCTTCCCTCCCTTCCTTTCTCTATTAACAGAGGAAACACAGACTTACACAGACAATTCAAAAGATAATCATTTAAAAGTATAAAAGGGCAATTATAATTAGCTTAATAATATGTTTTATGTCTTATATATGTTTGATGTGTTTCCTGTAATCGGTGCAAGTTTAACCAATGTTTTATAACCTCTTTTAGTAGATAAGACTATTAATGTGTATGCAAACTACCCGACACTTGAGATTGAATGAAAGCTTGTTTTATTCGCCGAACATTGGTGTTAGTGAAATTTTCATATTCGGTATCATTCTCTGGTGATAATACTTTTATCAGGAGTTACTAAAACTTGCAGAAATACTCCCCACGGGAGCATGTGACTTGTGCACGAAAAAGGAACCACACAGGGCGTGGCTAAGCCCTGCAACAGCGTCCGATTGGAAGATCGCCTCGTGGCTCGCTCGCTCTCTCTAGAACTGTGGCTTTTCGCCTTGGTGACCACGCGACAAAGCGCTCCCATGTCATAACATCACGAGCGAGACTCCAAAACTCAAACACTTCAGTTGAAACTTCGTGATTGCCAGAGATCTTCAAAAGCCTAAAGTCTTGCAAACTCAGACTTTTCAGAAGAACTGCTCAAGCCTCTGCGTCATCAAGAAACCAACCAATCTCCCAGAAACTACGTCATCCAGATGCCCGACCAGCAACCAATCAAAAGCCGGGATTCCCTCAAGCAGCCAACCAGGAATCTTGTCAGCAAACACAAGTAGCAGGCAAAATCTTTTCATCTCTTGCTGAACTGGTGAATTGAGTTTTAGCAGTTAACGTAAGATAAATCTCTGCTTTGTGATTCTCTCAGGTTGAATTTAAAAGAACTCATGGAAAACGAGTTAGAACTTTGGGAACTTCATACAAACTCTGTTATCTGTCATTCTTCTGAACTGTATGTGTGTGAGTGTATGTGTGTGTTTTAGCTTAGTTTAATGTAATCTAGAAAAGCCAATAAATTCTTGTTTAATTTATAAAGAAGTGTAGTCTGGTGTTGTGAAATTTTGTAAAGTTAAAATTCTGCCAAGATCACGTTACCTAGCTCGTAGCTTATAACTTATCAAAAGCATGTATTAACCCGTGGCCAGGGAAAATACAAATATTCAAATTGTTAATATACACGGACGTTAACGTCTCGCTGGAAAAGTCGTTGAATAATTAATTTAATTGTAAAACTTTTTCATTTTTCATAATAACTAATTTCATTAAAATGAGTTAAATTCCTTACACCGTAGAGACCATCGCCACAAGAGAGGGTCCGATAGTGCGGGCCACCTGCTTGGTCGCACAGAGAGCAACATTGGTACTGTGGTGGAGTTCTTTGATGTCATGAGGGGACACACTGCCTGCCACATCAGCATTCTTTATCAGGTTGGCTTGGTACACCTGCAATGTTGCAATGGTATACAGGGCACCACCGGCTTGCCCAACCACGTGTTTGCTTTGCCCACAAACCTAGATGCAAGCTGACAGGGCCTCGAGGGCAAAGTGGGAGCCTTCTACGAAGACGACATGCCAGATGAAAGATAGAAATTAGCATAATTAGATCTGCTAGGGGAGAAGACACGGGCAGTTCTTCGATGGCTTACAGAGCTCGTCATGCAGTTCAGGGAGGAATGGAAGGCTTGGAGGAGGCGGACACTTATGACCCACCAGGAAGCGCTTATCCAGTCTGCCTGGAGCAGGTTCCTGCTTCTCCACTGCCCAATCCAATTTAAATCTGGAGGTGATGCTGACCATTACATTCAGCAGCTCTCCTTACGTGGGTGACAAGGAGGAGGCGGGCTTAGATGTAATGTCCACCATTTAGCTCCTTGGAGCTAGATCGGCCAAGAGACATTCCCTCTGCCGAGTCTGAAGAAGCTGATAGCCAAGCTCACAGATTTGATGCATGGATGTCCAAACTGGCAACTGAGGATTGGGAAGGGGAAAGACCCGTCTCAAGCTCATCAGCCAATTCCATCTGCAAACCCCATGTATACAGATGACGTGCCACCTTGGATGCCTGGCTCCCATCCCCCAAAAACAGAGCCAGGCGGGAGCGGAGCTTCCACCACAGGGAG
Organism: Sinocyclocheilus grahami; assembly: GCF_001515645.1. Lineage (NCBI taxonomy): Eukaryota > Metazoa > Chordata > Actinopteri > Cypriniformes > Cyprinidae > Sinocyclocheilus > Sinocyclocheilus grahami. The sequence continues at coordinate 280,942 of NW_015506488.1, read as the reverse complement.
CACAGCCAGCATCTTCACCAACTCATGAGTGTGATGAACCTCTTGCACAGTAGAATACACTTTATGAACCCACTCATGTTTTTTTTTTCTCCAGCACCTCCATCAAATGAAAATATAAGTATATGTGCATGTGGTTGAACCACATTTTATGTAAAATACACTTATGAGATCATGTTTGTATGTATGTACCTGGGGCTGAGTTTCCTGCAGTGTAGTCACAGTCAAAGGTCCCTTGTAGATCCTCTGGCCTAGCTGGTAGTTGGAGTGGGGACAGATGCCCCCTATGCTCAGCTTGAATTTTTGGGCCCAGATGGCATGCTGGAGCCTAGGGGTGACCCAGAATAGTTGACGATTCGATGCTTCAATAGGACGAGCCCGATTCGACTACCAATCTAACAGTCGAATATTCGCTGAGGTGTTATGATCATGTCATTTTGGTTATATGGGGGTGCTCAAATGTCTGATTTCACATAGAACTACCAGTTTTCTCCCAGCGTTAATATACAGCCTATTAAGATAATGCTGTAAATAAGAATCTGAAAAGAAAGAAGTTTTAAATAAACATTTTAGTGTGCGTGAATAAATCCAACCACCCCTATATATTTACAGTACATAACGTTATAATGAGAGCACTATTATAAAAAATAATGTAAATTCTTAGGGTTTCGCTGATGTTTAATGTTAACTACCTTTTAATCAGAACATTATTTTTGATCTGCGAGGCGTCCGTTAGGTACACATTTTGCCTGTGCATCAGTAATGGCTGTCGAATGTCTGACTTGACTCTTGGTAATGTATTTTGCCCCCGCCCCCCAAACATATGCATTGAAAGTCATAAGGAATTAAGGTAGTGAGTGGAGACTCTCATGCTAAAATAGCCTATCGACAGGTCAAATAAATTAAAGAACATAACATATAAGGTGAAGTGAAATAACTGAAAAAAACAAGGCCAAGTTGGTAGTGCAGCATGGCCACAACATGAAACTAGACTTTAGCATCTTATTAACAGCCTGAACCTCCGTTACTATTTCCAAAGCGTCATTTTATATCTACTAATGGGGGATTGAGCCATTGTTATGCAGTTATTGAAGAGAGAAAAGAAGAGAGAGCATGTGAATGTGAATACCTCACGTATGAGCTGCTTTCCAAAAATATTTTATTGATAAAGTCGCTTGCGTTTAAATGCCTTGTGTGTGAGAGCGAGACAGATCGTGCTGTCCACAGATCAGTGTATTTTCAAACTGTTTGATGCCATGGACCCCACAAATATAATAATCCCCTTTAGGCCCTGATCTACAGGGGTTCTTGAGGTGCTAAACTCCCTCAGAAACTCAGTCGATCTACACAGCATGAGCACCATCAAATGATGTTGTAATGATAACATATTGGCAAACTATCCAGTGTGTATTTGTATTTGCGCTCTGAAGAGTGTTAAAGGTTTCTATTTACAATGCGTTTTTGCAGTGCTGAGCAATGTAGCCAATCACAAAATTATCTGTTGATTTCTTGAACACAATGGCCAGACAGATGCGTTTAAATTAGTGGTTTGGGTGCGATTGGGTAGTAAAACACTTCTTTCTTGAGTGCTACACCACTGATGCATGGTATGGATGGTACACTGTAAAATATAATTAGTTGGGCTTACTTAAAAAAATCATGCAAACCGCTTGCCTTGAAAAAACTAAGTAAAATGAAATAGGAATAGTATGTTGTACTGACAAATGCTTAGTATAGTTTACTTACACGTAGTATAAACGTTATATAAACCAAATTAAATGCATCTCAAAGCATTTATAACAAGTGAAATTTGAAAAAGTTCATTAATAAACACACAAACAAAAAATACACTAAAAGATAGGTCACCTTCTAAAAGCAACCCATTTATTACTTGTTTTCCCTTGAAATCAAATAACTCTGACTTCATGATGCATTGCTGCATTAACAGGAAAAAAAATTACAATAACATAAACTAAGTTCCAAGTGCCCAACCAGAGGGAACGCTAATCACTATAATGGTTTAAAATTAGTTAAAAAAAACACATTTTAGGAAAATCAACATCAATTTATGAAGTTCCCTTTGCTATGGGGAACGCCTCGTCATGACCCGTGTCTGAAGCATACATTGGAAAAACACCAACAACACGTTGGCCGGCGACAGCCCATGACATCACTACCGGTGCGACTATTAGTATAAATAAATATAACATGTCATTCTCTTCTTCGGCTTCAATGACTGTTTTGTTTGAGGCGTGCATTTGAACGTGTTAAGAGCGATCTCTGTCATATTATTATGGCGAGCACTAGCAGAACGTTTAGAGGATCCGAGACCGTGGCCTCGCCTACTGATGCTACTCGTACAAAACGGCGACGCCGGCAATGTGAGAGGGGACAGAAGCGCGGCAAGCGTGGAGGCACACGAGCTAGGCTAAGGGCTAACCCCACTAGACCAGTGATTCCATCACTCATGCTCTCAAACGTTCGCTCTCTGGAAAATAAACTGGACTTAATTAAACTCAGTCGATCTACACAGCATGAGACAAGGGATTGTTGTGTGTTTGTTTTCACTGAAACATGGTTAAACGACAATATCCTGGACTGCTCTATTCAGCTGCACGGACTCGCCTGCTACCGAGCGGACAGAGATATAGCACTGTCTGTTAAGACTTGCGGGGATTGTGTGTTTACGTCAACAAACAGTGGTGTAACAATGCTGTGGTAATGACAAAACACTGTTCATCGCTGGTGGAGTTTATGAAGTGTCGACCGTTCTATCTGCCGCGGGAGTTCACGGCCATTGTTATTGTCGCAGTTTACATCCCCCCGTGTGCAAACGCTAAGGACGCGCTTTGCGAGCTGTACATCGCCATCAGCGAACAACGAACAAATATCCTTGACGGCTTTTTCATAATAGCCGGTGACTTCAACCACGCAAACTTAAAGACAGTGTTGCCAAAGTTCTACCAACATGTGCACTTTGCAACAAGGGGAAAAAACACTGGACTTTGTTTACACAACAGAAAAGAACGTGTACAAGGCTGTACCCCGCCCCCACCTAGGGTACTCGGATCACATCTCTGTTATGCTAATTCCAGCATACAGACCACTTCTGAAACTGATGATGAAAGCCAGATGATGCTACCTCAACTCTACAGGACTGCTTTCAGTGCACAGACTGGAACATGTTTAAAGATGCAGCCACCTACAACAACCACACAGACCTGCAGGAGTACACTGAAACTGTGAGTGCTTGCATCAAAAAGTGCATTGATGATGTGACAGTCACCAAGACCATCACCACACGTGCAAACCAAAAGCCGTGGATGACAGCAGAGGTTCATGGGCTGCTAAAGACCAGAGATGAAGCATTCAGATCAGGAGATAAAGCAGCCCTCAAAACAGCAAGAGCCAATCTGTCCAGTGGCATCAAAAATGCAAAACGGTCGTATGCTCAATAAATAAACAATCTCTTCACAGACAGCAGAGACACACAGAGCCCGTGGCAAGCCATTCAGACCATCACTGACTACAAGCCCCCACCACAGGCCTGTGATAATGACACATCCCTCCCGGATACACTCAACCACTTTTAGTCACGGTTTGAAATGCAGAATGACACACCTGCACAAAAACTGCCCATACCTCCCAACGACCAGGCGCTCTGTCTGTCTCCAGCTGACGTAAGGAAGACCCTATCTAGGATTAACCCACGCAAGGCTGCGGGTCCTGACGACATACCTGGCCGTGTACTGAGAGACTGTGCTGCACAGCTGACAGATGTCCTAACAGATATCTTCAACACCTCGCTGAGCCAGGCAGTCATCCCCACATGTCTCAAATCCACAACAAGCATACCGGTACCAAATAAATCATATGTGTCCTGTCTAAACGACTACCGTCCCATAGCACTGACTCCAATCATGATGAAGTGCTTTGAGAGGTTAGTCATGCACAACATCAAAACCAGCCTCCCCAACACACTCGATCTGCTCCAGTTTGCATACCGTCCAAACCGCTCTACAGACGATGCAATTTCCTCCAACCTCCGCCTGGCTCTTACCCACCTAGAAAATAAAGACTCCTATGCAGCTCATCAATAAACTAAACCTGCTGGGCCTTAGCAATTCCCTCTGTAATTGGATCCTGGACTTTCTATCTGGAAGACCTCAGGCAGTCCGTGTCGGCCACAACACCTCGAGCACTACCACATTGAGTACAGGTGCCCCACAAGGCTGTGTGCTCAGCCCGCTGCTCTTCACGCTGCTGACCCACGACTGCACTGCCAAGTTCAGCTCCAACCACATCATCAAGTTCGCTGATGACACAACGGTGGTAGATCTTATCAGCAACAACGATGAAACGCACTACAGAGAGGAAGTGGCCCAGCTGGCTGAATGGTGTGGCACTAACAACCTGTCCCTCAATGTGGGGAAGACAAAGGAGGTTGTGATGGACTTCAGCAGAAACTCCGTTTTCTTTTCTAAAATCCTATATGGTGAGGGCTTCACGCGGTTGCTTTGTGCCCTTTCTTGAGCTGGTTAGAGCCCCGTTCACCTTGGGAAACACTGCACCTAGGTATCCTAGGATACCTACTTCAACAGGGTGTTGCTACTAGGGGTCTGTTGAGATGGTTCCTTTCAGATTTTATTCAAGAGCAAGCGGTAGCCCCTGTGCGACAGGCCAAGACTTAGTATGATACTCGGCTCTTGGTCGTATCCCCTTAAAGGAATCTTATTTGATTCCAAGCCTGGAGCTCTACCCTGGGCCCAGGAATCTGGCCCTAACAGGTAAGTTTGGGTATGTAGCCCAGGCCTTTGGCCATAGGGGATAAAGTCACGGACAGCCTTCTGACATTCCAGGGGCAACTCACCATGAAAATGGTAAAGTTGGTACTTAGTGCTCGCCATTGTTCTGGCCCGCATTCCCCTCAGCATGGCGGCGTGGGTATACCGTTCCCCATAGCGCCCCCTAGAGGACGCAGTTTGAAGTTCCCTTGAAAGGGAATGTCTCAGGTTACTTATGTAACCATGGTTCCCTGAGTAGGGAACAAGACACTGCGTCCTCTAGGCTTCCTGCCATGCTTCGAACGCAAGCTTCTGACGAAGAAGTGAATGACATGTTCTCCCGGCGCCTATTTATACTAATAGTCGCACCGGTAGTGACGTCATGGGCTGTTGCCGGCCAACATGTTGTTGGTGTTTTTCAATGTATGCTTCAGGCACGGGTCACGACGAGGTGTTCCCCATAGCGCCCCTTAGAGGACGCAGTGTCTCGTACCCTACTCAGGGAACCATGGTTACATAAGTAACCTGAGACGTTAGCTTATGTGATGTTCTCTCAAATATTTCAGTTGTATTAAAAATTCACCATTCAAGATGACTTTGGGAAACGAGTGAATGCAACTAATGAAAGATAACTGCAGACATGGAGGGAATGGGTGAAAAGTCTATTAAGACTCTTTTTATTTTCTTCTTCTTCTGTTGTTATGTTGCACATTAGCAACATATTAGTGCACTGCTGCTGTAACGGGGCTGACGAGACGTGAGACGTGTGGATCCATCTGCAAGCTTTATTCAAAGAGACGTGGTATAACAGGCAGGGTCGAACAATGGCAAACAAGTATATGGCGAGCAAAAACACAAGAATAGTCCTAGGGCTAGCGTAGGTCACCGATCGGCAGACAGAATCACAGGGGCAAGATGAGATGGAGAAATCCAGGAAAACAGGCAAAGATCAGATACCGCAGAAACAGGCAAGGCAAAACAAGGAAAACACGGCGACTCTGAAAGGGGTACAGGCTAAACAAAGAAACTCGGAACAGGAAACAGGCTAAACAATACTCAGCAGAGAAAGGAGGTTAGAGTGGTGAATAAACGGAAGTCCATGGACTGAATTCGTGACAGAGCCCCCCTCCCCCAAGGAGTGGCTTCCAGACGCTCCAAACACTAAACGATCCAGGTGAGCGGTGGAGCGGAGGTGGGACAGGGGGAGGGACGGAGGGCCAGGTCCAAGGATAGGAGAAACCAGGGACTGAGGCAGAGCCGGCGGAGCTGAGAACCACCACAGCAGATCAGACGGGACCGAAGATCCCCACGGCGGAGCAGAAGACCACCAGAGCCAGACAGTAGACCACCACAGCGGGGCAGAGAACCACCACGGCGGAGCAGTCCAGGTGGGCGGTGGAGCGGAGGCGGAACAGGGGGAGGGACGGAGGGCCAGGTCCAAGGATAGGAGAAACCAGGGACTGAGGCAGAGCCGGCGGAGCTGAGAACCACCACAGCAGATCAGACGGGACCGAAGATCCCCACGGCGGAGCAGAAGACCACCAGAGCCAGACAGTAGACCACCACGGCAGGGCAGAGGGCCACCACGGCGGAGCAGAGGACCACCAGAACCAGACAGTAGACCACCACGGCGGGGCAGAGGACCACCACGGTGGAGCAGACGACCACCAGAACCAGACAGTAGACCACCACGGCAGCATGACTATCAGCTGTGACTTGACTAGACTCATGATGATCAACCGTGACTTGACTAGATGCTGTTGTGTCCGCCATCTTGTGAGTGTGCTTCGCTGTCGCCGCCATCTTGTGAGCATGCTTTAGAGTGGCCGCCATCTTGCGATCAGGCTCCGCTGCCGCCGCCATTTTGTGAGCGTGCTCTGGTACAGCCACCACTTCAATCACAGACATTGCATCGTGTTCTTCCTCCGCGACACCCACAGTAAATAAAGATCCGACAGTCAACAAAGCATAATCCATGAACTGAGCGAGTGATGAACGTGGACCCTCGCGTCTAAGCTTAGCCCTCAGAGGTTGATTTATGCCATCGCAGAAAAACTCTATCAATAGACAGTCTGGTAAGTCAGAATAGTGAGCGATTGCTAAAAACTCTCGGATATAGTTCTCCAATGATCGTGGACCCTGTTTAAGGGCTAACAAAATCCTTGCGGTGTCCATACCTGGCCAATGTTCCTCAGAAAAGCTGCTGGGTCCTTGTAGGGCTGAGTATTCTGTAACGGGGCTGACGAGACGTGAGACGTGTGGATCCATCTGCAAGCTTTATTCAAAGAGACGTGGTATAACAGGCAGGGTCGAATAATGGCAAACATGTATATGGCGAGCAAAAACACAAGAATAGTCCTAGGGCTAGCATAGGTCACCGATCGGCAGACAGAATCACAGGGGCAAGACGAGAGGGAAAAATCCAGGAAAACAGGGAAAGATCAGATACCGCAGAAACAGGCAAGGCAAAACAAGGAAAACACGGAGACTCGGAAAGGGGTACAGGCTAAACAAAGAAACTCGGAACGGGAAACAGACTAAACAATACTCAGCAGAGAAAAGTGGTTAGAGTGGGTGTTATATAGTGAGTGAGGTGATTAGAAACAGCTGTGTACAATCAGTGCAGTGTGCAAATCGTGCAAAGAATGATGGGATATGTAGTCCAGGGTGCTATGCAACAGTTTGTGTAGTGCAAGAGTCAATGTAATGGAAAGGGTGACCTCTGGTGGTGAATAAACGGAAGTCCATGGACTGAATTCGTGACAGCTACCTCTCACTGGTTTATTAATGTCATTGGTTCCTTTGTGGCTACTTGAATATTTTAAGTAAGTGTCACTCAAAAGTAAGTAAATTATTTTATTTGCCTTGAAAGTAGCTGTAACTTAATAAAACCTAGTAAGTATAACAACTAAGTAAAGATAACTAATTAAATCTAAGCAAAGTAAACTATTGGATTTTACAGTGTACATTGAGTTTTGTGATGAGTTCATGTTGCATCCGATTTACAGCAGCTTTAACATGGTTTAATCTTTCATAATAAATAAATTGTTACTGGCAGTGTGAATCTCTGATGAAATGGTCATTTTGAAATTCCTTAACTCATTTTTTTGTGTGTTGGAAACGTTGAAAGTCTTGATTTTATTGGGGCATGCAGCACACTGATGATCTGATTGTCTGCAGTAGACATTGGTAGCACTCTTCTGATGACTATTTGCATAGCTTCTGGTTGTTTTGGAGTTGAATGACTATATTATGTAATCGGTGGTGGAGACGGGGACACTTTAGATCAGGAACTTTTACTAGTTAAATTATCCATCTTAACAGCCATGTTGATATATTGAGAGAAGGTAGGCGTTTCATCTTTGCATACTAATTCAGCTTGTAGAGAATTGAACAGCGTACTCAGATGCTGATTATTTTCCTTGGCATAAGTGTAACAAATTGTATAGAAACATCCTGTTCCCTAGCTGGATATTCAAACACTTATTTAATCTGGTTTGAGAAATAATCAAACAAGGTCTGTACCTGATTGTCCCAGACAGCCGATGCCCAATTTTAGGGCTTTTCCAGTGAGTAAAGTCATCATAAATTAACATTTTGTAGTTTCCAGATGGAAAACCTCTGGCTAGTAGGAGAATATATCTTTGCATTGTTGCAATAACCCCTTGCATTTATGAACTCTCAAGATCAAGTAAGAATATATTTTGCAAAAGACTTTCATACACAAATCCAAAGCAGTATAGGCACAAATGTAGCCAGTAGAACAGGCAGTGGTCAAATATCAGGCAAACAGTCCAACAGGAAATCAAGACAGAAATGATAATAGAGAAATGTAAATCCAATAAACAGGCAAAAGATAATAACATGAGGCAAGACAATAATAGAATGGAGAAATGCCCAGTAAGCCACGTGAACTGGCAATACTTCGCAATGGGCATATGGAAGCACATGGCTTTTAAATCTACAAACAGGCAATATCTGTAGTTTGGATGAATGAGTCTAATGTATCTTATGTTCAGAATCATGCTAAAAAAATAACTGCAAGAAATAATACTATTGCACAGAAATATTCTGATAGATAAGATCAATCTCTATAGTACAGCATTAATGAGAAAAAAATTTAAATGTATTTTGTTATGTGTCAAATAATACTTTGTTGGAAATATGACACAACAGATATGCTGGACAATATGATGGAGAGATAACACATACAATTCAACCTGTGGGCATAGATTGGAATAGACAGGCAGTTATTTTATCTTAGAAGAAAGCAGTCTTGAGAGAGCTTGTTAAAATTGTTTTCAGTCTATGTTACCAAGGCAATTAGCATGAGACCAGAGTCCATATATAGCAAACCAAATCAAACCTTTGTAAAACACTATGAAAAAACATGCAAACAGAGAACATGGTAAGATTTCAACTGTTTTCTAACTAAAAAAAAAATTGTATGTTAAAGGATGTGATGTTTGATTTGTTGGTGATTTATCATCTAAAGACTTCCTACTGTGACAATTCAAGTTAACACAACTTTATATACCTAATTACTTTTCCAATAACTGTCCAGTAACAAAATCCACATATTAACTGCAAATCACTCAAGATGCAGCCACCGCTGAAGAATGAGTCCAGTGTCTTAATATTTACACTCTCTGGTCTGAATGAAACAATGGAGAACAGATATGTTTTATTATCTTTCACTGCACTGTATTATCCCCTGATGATCTTTTGTAATGTAACTGTAATTTTTACTATACTCTTACATAAGAAGCTTCACGAGCCAATGTATCTGTTTATATGCAATCTGTGTGTAAATGGACTTTTTGGCACTTCTGGATTCTACCCTAAATTCATGTATGATTTATTAGCCCATGATCATATGATTTCCTATGTTGGATGTATGATTCAGATATTTGTCATTTATTCATCCATTCTGTGTGACTTTTCAACATTAACAGTGATGGCATATGACAGGTATGTGGCAATATGTAGACCACTGGAGTATCATTCAAAAATGACGAATCAGAAAATTCTTAAATGTATCCTTTTCTGCTGGCTGACTCCATTTTTTTGCATGTCTTTTCTAATTATATTAATTGCTAGACTCACCTTATGTGGCTTTAGTATTGAAAAGTTATACTGTGAGATTTGGGCAGTTGCAAAACTTTCTTGCTTTTCTGCAACTGTAAATAATGTGTTTGGGTACATTGTTATTCTTACATACTTTGGACATGCAGTATTGATATTTTGCTCGTACATTTACTTAATCAGAAAGTGCAGGAAGTCAATAGAGGGCAGGCACAAATTCATACAAACATGTGTACCACATCTGCTTTCATTGATCAATGTGACAACTGCATTTTTGTTTGATGTAATGTACAGTCGTTATGGTTCAAGGAATGTGCCTCAAAGTCTGCGTAATTTCATGGCCCTGCAATTCTTACTCTTACCTCCAATTTTAAATCCTCTTATTTATGGTCTAAATCTGACAACAGTACGCCAACAAGTTATTAGACTGTTTTTCAAGAAACAAGTCGGAATATATGAATGAATATCTCCTCATGATCTGAGACTTTCTGAGTTTCAAATTAAACTTCAACTGGGTTTCAAACTTTCTGTGATTGTGAAAATAAAAAAAGGAATAATCTTTTTTTAGATGCTTAGAAGATTTATTTCATTCTTTTGTTACTGAGAATATACTAAGACAATGAGCTACAGGAGGCTGTGTGATTACAATGATTTGACCTCTTCTTAGGTATTAAGTGAAGTAGAGGGCCTTATCCACAATAAAATCTCTGTACTGCACAGCCTTAACAATACAAGGGTGTGCAAAACAATACAAATGTTCAGAATATTTATTTTTGGGTGAATTCAGGTGTGCTCAATCATTTCTTTGTTCATGTAAAATTAAATAGCTCTGATACAGTTCATATTTTAATAAAGTACTATTCAAAAACTGTGTGTGTGTTTGTTTCTGTTTGTTGATGGCACATACATTTGCAATACATTTAACTAAACACACTAGTCTTTAAATATTAAACAAAAAGAAGAAATAAGTAGCAGTGTATACATGAACATTTTTTCTAAGAAAAATGCCACTGTAAAATGTGTGATGTACTGGGATGATTTGTAACACTAAACAGATTGGTTAGTAACACTTATACAGAAGGATGGACATTAATATGTGCTTGATTATTTTGTTTACAAAATGTACTTGTTCATAATGTTTTTATACCACTTCCTTCAGCTTCAAGGAAATTAGGAACAACTATTGAAGAAATACACTACGCATTAAAAGTTTGAGGTAATTTAGGGCTGTGCTCAGAATATTGATATTACAGTACATCATTGTGAGCTCCTGACAATGCTTGCATCAATACAGCTGCTTCCGTATCAATTCTGCCACACTTTTGAAGTTAGCCAATTAGCACATGAAGCTAATTGGCTGGCTAAATTATGCTGGTTAGTGCTGGTGTAGTGCTGGTCTAGCTGGTGGACCAGTATATTCATGCTCTTCTTAAGCGAAATGGAGTTGTTGAAGTTGATTTACCAGCATGGCCTTGCAGGGTTGAGTGTGAGTAGGCCAGCTGTCTGTATGCAAGCACTGTTTTGAGGACAAGCATTGTTTTTGCTTGCATATTTCTATATTCAACAGATTAATGTTGGGTTAGGGTTATTTTGCGCCCTCTGTTGAGTGGTAAACTGAAAATTTTAATCATATTAGTTATGACTACACTGTAAATCATTTCAAGTTGGTTAAACTTAGAAACTAAAGTTCACCTGCTGCCTTAAAAATGTGAGTAAACTCAACTTAAAGATATTCTTTGTTTCAACTTGAAAAGCTGTGTTTTACAAGTTATTGTGCATTAGTGAGGAACACCTGCTGTTATTGAGAATTGCAGAGGATCAGATGTTGATGTTTTATTGGTTAAAATGATGCCACCATCATGGAGATCAGTGTTTGCAGTATGAAAAATTATTGGCACCACTATTGAGGATCGTATAATAAGTGTTCATGTCTAAAAGCTTGTGCTGATACTACTCGGCAATTACGAGTTAATTAAAATAGTAGTTATATAGTTTGTTTAATATATATATAATAAAAAAAATTTGCAGTTCAGTAATGGCAGAATGTCAATAAATAATCCAAAGAGAAAGACCACGTCATGATTTTCATTCAGCATGTGTTATAAGCAGTAAGTGTAAGCTCATCTGCTACTTCAAGGTTTGATTTTGCAGTATACAAATGTTTGCTGTGAAACAATATTGTAATTGCTCAGAAGCAAATTACTTTGAAATACTAAAAGGATCAAGAGACCAACTAAAGCAAACCTTGACCACAATTATGGTGGCATCATGTGTGTGTGTGTGTGTGTGTGTGTGTGTGTGTGTGTGTTTTTTTCAGTTGATTCCATCCAAGACTGTGCTAAAGTCAGATGTAATTCTTGTTTTTTCTCTTTACTTCAATGATGTTGATTGTTAACAGCAGGTGTTCATTACTAATGCACAATCATCTCACCATCTCTCGTGAATGAAGTGTGGCATGCAGTTTGGATCATCTGAGCTTGTTTGCAGTCTGAAGGTAAATAAAGAACTGTTGATTGAATAAGTACAGCGTTTTCTTTACTGAAGAAACACTATATTTAAAAGGGTAATGTTTTTTGTATTTGAGGAGCGGAGAAGCGTTTCTTAGTAAAGCATTTGTTGTCGAGTCACAGCCAAATGGCTTATGCGAAGAGTTGAATCTTTTATAATATGATATTTTGGCCAAATAACAGACAAAACTGAGCGCCAACATAGTGATAGAAAACTGTATAACCTGCAAGTTCATGAAAACCTAAATGCGTTGCATGCACTGCCTTTGATGTGGCGGTAATGTCGGGAAAAGGCATTCGCTGGTCAAAAACTTCGTATTTGAACTTGATTTTGGTGAAATGTTAATAATATAATGACACATGCAACGAACGCAAATAAACGTAGCCTATCTGTAGGCCTATACATTTATATGGTAACACTATACAATAAGATTTCATTAGTTAATGTTAGCTAATGTATTAACATGAGCATACAATGAACAGCACATTTATTACAGTATTAAATTTTGTTAATGTTAGTTAATGAAAATACAGTCGTTCATTAGTAGTTTGCTTGTTCACAGTGTATTAATGTTAACAAACACAACTTTTGATTTTAATAATGCATTAGTAAATGTTGAAGTTAACATTAACAAATGCTGCAGAAGTATTGTTCATTCTTAGTTCATGTTAACTACACTAGTTAACTAATGAATCTTATTGTGAAGTGTTACCATTTATATAAATGTATCTGTATAGCCTACAATAAAGCCACAATACCAACTATCAATAGGATGTTTCCGGCCGACAGCAAAAATGTATTTTGCCTATATGTCACAATATGAGGTAAATCTGGCCCTGTACATGATACTAGTTTTGTTGCCAAATTGGTTTGGAACAGTTGTTGAATAAACAATTAAACTGAACTATTATGCCTGTCTATCTGTTTGACTGACAGTTTTATTGATTTTTTTGACTTGGTATGATGTTGGTTCAATATGAAAATTATTATTTTTTTAAATAGCTTAGATGTAGTAAACTACTTTTGTCATGTTGCTGTAGCTTAGCTTGCTACATTTCCCAGGGCTGTAGCTTTAGTGTAGTGAAGCTTAATTTAATGATGAGTAACTGTTAGCTTAGCTCACTACATTTTCCAAGTAGCTTGCCCAACACTGGGAGTGGATTGTGTGCCGGCAGCCCCTATTTGAGGACGGGGGCTCAATGATGTTGACTGCTAGAGAGGGAATATTCCTTGAGGCGGTTTGCGATGAAGACTCGGCAGTGACGAAAGAATCATTGTCAGAAGAGTAAAGCTATATCTCGGACATGACGGCATAAGGCTGGGCCAAATGCTGTGAAACTTGTCGTGGGACAAAGGTGAGAGACTGCTATATATACCGGCTTTCTCTTGCGCTGATTGGATGATTACCTGAACATGCTCTTCCCGAACTTTGTTACATAAAACGTCAAAAAACGAGGCGGCGGTCTGAGGTCTGTTGTTCCCCTGAATACACTTGAATTAAAATGTTACTTTTAAATGTTATATTTGTATTATAAAAATGATTGTTAAATTAGTTTAAAAGTATGTAATATTGTAAACTATGCTGTATAATTCAATTTGTCTTGTAATATTGACCATGGGTGTTCTTGCTTTTTAATAAATGTCCACCTTTTGATTATTACTGTTGTCTCTAGTAATTCTGTGCGTGATTTTTAATTTCCAATCTATTTTTTGATTCATTTTAAGCCAGCAATATTATTTTTTAAATAATAGTTGAGTTAGATAAAACAACCCAGCATGTTCGGTCAAACATTTAACCCAATCAGCTGGATTAAAACAACCCAGCGCTGGGTTTGTCCATTTTTGACCCAGCACTGGGTTGCCAACAAGACAAAATAAATTGGGTTGTTTTAACCCAGCATTTTTATAGAGTGCACAATAATTCCCTGACTCCCTCTCTACTGATAAACAGGAGAAAACTATGTAATTCCCAAAAACGAAAAGTAGGGCCCCCACTCCCTAGGACTTCTGAGTAGTTTTTTTTTATATATATATTGACCAGAGAGAACAAAAGAAATAAAAGTCTAAAAACGTAATAACAACTGGGGTTCAGCAAAGGTGTCTAAATCAGTTGAGCACTGTTTATATAAGTATCATAAAACCAGAGAAAAACTAAATAAATATTGCTCAGTCACAATAGGTTAACAATAAAAAAAGGAACCAAAATAAGCTTAGTAACGAGTCACAGTGGAGTAGCGGCAGTGATAAACATCAACAAAATTAAGTCAAACAACAGACAACAAGCTCTCTCTTCTCTGAGGCCTGTTTCAGAAAGTAGGTTTTTAAAGTGTAAGCGATGTTTAAATACCTCATTCATTCATTCATTCATGCTGCAAAAATGAGTATTTTGGAATCTAAATTAAGTCAAGTCAAGTCACCTTTATTTCTGTAGCGCTTTATACAATACTGATTGTGTCAAAGCAGCTTTACAGTGTCAAACAAGAAAATAGTTAATAATGCAAGAAAAGAAAAGAGTCATTTTTCCTGCTAAAGTCAATTCATTGATGATTCAGTGGTATCATCATCCAGTTCAGCTCTCTTCCAATAGTGTCTATGCAATCAGTCAAGCGTTCCCAACCAAGCAAGCCAAAGGCAACAGTGGTAAGGAATCAAAACTCCATCGGTGACAGAAATGGAGAAAAAACCTTGGGAGAAACCAGGCTCAGTTTAGGGGGCCTGTTCTCCTCTGGCCAGACGAAACCAGCATGGTGTGGTTTAATTTCAGGCTGCAACACAGGTCAGATTGTGCAGAGGGATTGTCTGGTTCTCGTGGTCTTGTGCCGATGGTCGTCGAGGTGATGAGGTCTTCACATGGGGATCTGTCTTTGGAGCGCATCTAATTAAGTGCATTTTACTTAAAACAAGAAAAATAATCTTAATGCAAATGAAAACAAGATTATTTTTATTTCCCCATTTGCATATAATTTGCAAAATAAGACAAATACACTTAAAAGAGTAAATACCTTATGCCTTTTTTCTTATGTAGAAAATGCATCTTGATTTAAGGGTGTACTCACACAAGGCACGGTTGCCTTGAATCAAGCCGGAGCAAGATTATCCATTATTAAATTAATTGAAAAGTGTAGTGTAGTAGTAGTAATAGAGTATGTTTGTGGTCGTAATGATGATATAGTGCACACAAAATAGTATATGTTCCGTGCTCCGGCGTGGTTAGCGCTCACACTAGTCAAACGAACCGGGCTTTGGGGGTCAAACACGCTCGGGCATGGTTTAAAACGCCTAGTGTGAGTACACCTTTAGATATTTTGACTCGAAACTAGACGAAAATACGTAAGTAATAAATGTAAGAAAATTGGTCCCACTTTATATCAAGTGGCCTTAACTACTGAATGTGGTAGTTACCTTGCTGTCTATGGGAGGGTCAGAGAGCCCTCAAATTTAATCAAAAATATCTTAAATTGTGTTCCGAAGATGAATGAAGGTCTTACGGGTTTCGAACAGCACGAGGGTGAGTAATTAATGACAGAATTTCCTTTTTTGGTGAACTAACCCTTTAAGAGCAGAAAATGCACCTTTTATCTCAATAAAAAACAAGTTTTATATCATTCTTACGTTTTGTAGTGAAATATGAATTTTGAATAATCAAAATTAGTTTGTGTCTGCTTATTCTATTCATCAGTGTTAGAACAATTAAAGAATAAACTGCATTTTAATTTCTGGGTAAAAAAAAAATAAAAATGAATGGACACCAAAGTACACGGACCCCTTAGACAGGGCATTTTGATTTTTTTCTTGGATGAAAATGAGGCTGTGAGGGATAAACCTAGTCTGTGCAATGGCACACACTGTGTATAAAAGGCCTACATATACTTTTCACAAGTCACAGTCAACTCACACCTGTTTTATTTTTGAATGCATTTATAGTTACATTAATTACAATAAATTACATTATGTAAGGAATAATTGATGACAGGCCGTTGAATTATTAGAAAATAATGCACATGCAAGGTGATTTTGGTCCCATAGAAACTATTGCTGCAAAGATGTTCGAAAAAAAAAAATTTTGAAGCTAGAAACTACCACTAATACAAAAGCAAAAAATAATACACTAATGTAATAAAACATTCTCAAGCTTACTGAAGGCAAGTACACTAAACACTCCAAGTATTACTTACAAGCTAAATGATAAATAAATATATTACTCAAAAATACAAATTATCATTATTATTTTTTTTTTCAGATAGTAGCCTAGTAAAGGCTTCTAGAAATAGCCTACTACAGACATTTCATGAAGTAATACATTTAAAAATAATCTTCACTGTATACATTGAATATAGATGATTCTTATTAAAGTTCAGTGATTCAGTCAAGAGCAGGGAGTGATTTTCTTCTTTTCTTTTGTTTGATTAACATTTATGACACAGTCGGCGGCTGCAGGTTTATGCTGTTGCTTTGACGCATAGATCAAATATTTTGATACATCTCTATTTCTCCCAACTGTTCAAGTTCACTTAAGATAAAACTGACTGCATTTACATGAATAGTCTCCAAAACGGGCATTTTGACATAGCTTTTCGTGTAAGTGTGTAGCAATAACAGAACTGAAGAGAACTTGAGCAAAAGATAACTCGACATTCGCACGCTGAGAGGCGTGTGTCTACACTGGACGCGAGCGGTGTGGCATGGCGCTACAAAATACAATAGAACTCATTATAATCAGTGATGCTGTCTACACTGAATGCGGCATGGCGCGACACGACAAATCCCCTAACAGTAAAATGCTGGCACGTTGTATTTATGACATATTGATACAAATTTCAATGATTTTCAACAGTTGCTTTCAACAGTTGCACTTCAATCCAGTGTAGACACGGTATTGTTGGTATTGTGGTCATCTCCTCTTCATCTGTTCTCTATTATTTTGCGATCCTTCTTGCTGCTGGCTAAGTAGACGTCAAATGTTAATTTCATTACTCTAATTAAGAAATGCAACGCTTTGGATTAGAGAACAAGAGCCATTACCTCTTACAGGACTACAAGCCTGTTTTCCCTTTACTATCAAACTTGGAAAGAAGTACCCTCTGCATACCTTCTGCGTTAATGAATGGCTTAGTTTATGAATCATGCAATAACTCAAGATTATCTGCTCATTAGTTAAGCATGATTAAGTGCATACTAGTGCACCCATATTTTAAAGTGTTAATGAAAAAGTGTACACACTTTTTAACGTAGCTACCAAGCTAACATAGGCAGAGAGACTCATTGTGAAGATGACAGCCCATAGCACTGTCTGCTATTGCTGCTGTGTGAAGAAAATTATATTTTTTTCACAGCTTTTAAATATCAAAAAGATGATATTGGCAAGGTTTGTCCAGGAAATTGAGTGCCTGCTCCTCAAACTTAAGCCTAGTTCACACTACACGACTTAAAACATCGGCAGATCACTGTGCTGTTCAGACTACATGACTTGCTGTCTGTCTTGAAGTCGTTGTGGTGTTCACACTACGTGACACTACATAAATGATCCGCAACAGGGGGTGACACACTACACGAGCTGACAACAACTCTGTCACCCAACGACTCTACACGGTCCCCAAACCACATTTTCTCATGAAAACACACATGAGAAGTGGAACAGGAATGATGCGAAACAATAAGTGAAACAGGAGTTGTTTATTTGAAAATGGACATCAGGAAAAAATTTGTGTTGCAAGCTGAAATTTGCATCCACAATTTCAACCCATGCCTTGCTTTCTCATTGGCTGTAGCTCGTCGCGACACCTGACACCACGTGATGTCGAGTCGCCCGACCGGTCCAGATATTTAGTAAGCTAGATATTTGTTTGCATCGGCGAGGCATCAGCAAGCAAGCCTCTTTGATGCGTCGTTGAGTAGTTCACACAATAAACATTGCCGAGCGCTGATCACCCTCTGATTTTCCCTCAATCACAGCCCGACCTGTCGGCGAGCTCCTGTAGTGTGAACTAGACATCAAATGTGTTCATGCTTTGCAAATAACATTAAAATAAAATACATACAGTATTTTAAAGTCTACCTACCAAAGCAACCTCATCTACCAGTCATCATATCAGGCAAGCATGACCAAACAGATTGTACAGAGAAACAATGAATAATTTAAACAAACTTTTTTAACAATTTTTTCTTTTTAATTTGAAAGATTTTGCTGCCAAACAAGATTTTGCAATGCAGGTGCTGGCAAGTGCAAGCATGCACAGACAGATGCAGTCACAAACCATAAACTTTCCAATGCCCCCAATAAGCTAGATAAGCCACCTATTTAGGGGGACAAATGGACAGAATTTAATAAGGAGAAGGTCATTATCCGTTCCTTTTTTCTCCTCTTAATTTTGAATTTCTTTTAAAGACTGTCTTAATAACAAATTCCCAAAGGGAGGTGACATGCGGAGGATACACATATGGACTGACCTGAGGGCAGTACTACACGTATAATGAACCACTGTGGTGTTTCCTACATAAGCAGGGATGGAGCAACTATCAACGCAGGGTGGGACAGAAGGAATTCTGTCAAGGGAATGACACAGTTTTACTAAAAAGGGAAACCATACCATGGAAAATACACTAACAGGATTACCCAAAAATAATCTCATGTATGGACACCAAGCCCAGTACAAGGGCTGATAGGACTGGCATGCAACATGAGTACTGATCCTGACGTCTTGGAGCCATGTTGGAGGAACTCAGCCAATATTCATTGTCTGAGGAACTCTCTGGAAGAACAGAAAAAGTGGCACATTCCCGTGAAGGGGGCTCTAGCCTGAGTGATAATGTCTATCACTGGCTGTGCTAGGCCACTTAAGTCTGCCACGTTCCATCCAGGAGCCACACGTGGAGGTTCCAGATATATGGACACAGGTGCCAAATGGTGCCCCGTCTCAGAGAAAGCAGGTCCTTCCTCAGGTTGATCTGCCAGGAAGGGGTTGTCGTGAGGAGCCTCAGGTCCAAGGACCAGGTCCGGGGGTGTGCCAGTAAGGTGCAACCATCAAGACCTGCTCCTCGTCATCCCTGATCTTGCACTGTGCAAGGAGGCTCAATGGGGGAAATGCTTACTTGCGCAGAACCCAGAGTCAGCTGTGTGCCAGAGCATCCATGCTGAGGGGGGCCTCAGTCAGAGAGTAAAACAGCTGGTAATGGAGGGACTCAAACAAACAGGTCTACCTGAGCTTCCCCAGTCAACTCCAGATCAGCTGTACCACCTGCGGGTGAAGTCCAGCTGAGAGCACATCGGCTGCACAGTTGAGCTCCCCTGGAATGTGAATGGCACACAGACACTTGAGCTGCGTCTGACTCCAGAGGAGGAGATGGCGGGCAAGTTGTGCCATGCAACGAAAGCATATAATGCCACGGCACTATGCCCATCTCGAGATTCGGCTGTACAGCCTGTGCTGATGCGGTCTCATATGCATCAATCCAAGCAGCGTTACCGTGGCTGTGGATACCATTTGCCCCAGGAGCCTCTAAAATTGTTTCAGTTGGACTGCAGGTTCCCCCCTGACCAAATTCAGGCAGAGCCTGGGGGGACGATATTGTCCGCTTGAGCCAGCAAGATGGGTTGGGTAACGCTTTCAGGAACTTTTGCACTTTTAGCTGGAGCACCCAGGGGAGAGATTGTGTCACTGTGCAGACCGGGGACGAAAACACCGTAATTGCAGCATAAAGAAAAGTCAGTGTACTCTTTCTGTAGAGGAATTTGTGGCTTCTATCAGTGCTCAACTCCGAAGCAGAAACCTGAATGAGTGGATGCATGCTGCCATCTTATATACCCATATGTATGGGGTCGACATATATGCAATGAAAGTTGAGTCGAAGTTGACTAGTCGCTGATGACGTCATTAACCCTCTGTGGTCTTAGGGTGTTTTTGCACCCTGGAGAAGTTTTGACAAGCCCTGATATTTGTGTTTTTTTCAGTTTCTTATAAATATATTGATGACTAAAGTCTGATTACATTGTATTCAGCACAAACTGTGCTACAATAATATGTGAGCAGCATGTATGTGCAAGTTTGTATTTTTGAGAAAACAAAGTTTATGCATGGTAAAAAAATAAAACAATTAAATCACTAAAATAAGACCATAAAACATACAAAACATTTGTTCACAAGACTTTTGAGAACTGGATGTAGTAGACTAGAGTTTTTGCTTCAAAATGATGTAAAAATCATCCTGTCCACTCATTCACAGAAAACAATATATTGATTTAACTTTTGTAAGACATGTTTTGTCTTAGATAGGCCCTATGCGAGGGAGTGGCAATGGCCATGAATATTTAGAGATTCGCACCTGAGAGACAAAGGGCCCTCCCCTAATGGGGCCATCCGTCTGTAATGTGACTGTGAGGCAGGTAAAAAAGAATGTGAGGAGATTAAAATAATGGGGTTTTTCCGTGTTTCTTACCTGTCCTGCCATGCCTTGCCTTGTTTTTGACCTTGGATTGTTTACCTTGTTTTTGATCGTTTGCTGCCTGCCCTGACCATTGACTGTTTATTGGATTAATCTTTCGTCTCACACTGAATTATACCTGTTTGTTGGTGTTTTACCCTGCCTGTTTTCACCACTCTTTTGAATAAAAGCTCGCATTTGGATCCGCAACTACATTGTCACTCCTCCTACAATAATTTTTTTTTAAACCTTAACAATGTAATACATATTCTATTTATTAAGGCCAAGTATGAATCTCATCAAGTTAGTGTTTTTAAGGATTTTACATTTATTGAAAAATAATAACGTCTCGGTTACGTATGTAACCCTCGTTCCCTGAAGGAGGGAACGGAGACGTCACGTCGGTGTCCGACGAATTGGGATCTCGCTTAGAGAGACCAATCCACTTCGAGTGTAAACTAAACTAGCCAATGCACATTGGCATGCGATGATTGCATCCAGCTGCCGCTGATCACAGTGTGAGCATAAAAAGACAGCCAGTGCAATGCATACCAGGTTTTCGCTGAGGAGCCGAGCCGGTTACCCGGCTGCTCAGTGGTGGTACAGTAGCCGTGGTGACGGGACGTGACTTCTCCGTTCCCTCCTTTAGGGAACGAGGGTTTCATACATAACCGAGACATTCCCTTTCAGTCGGTCACTCCAAGTCACGTCGGTGACCGATGAATTGGCATCCCTACCAAAGCGCCATGGATGCTGCCCCTTCCAGTGTCCTGTGTGAGCCGCCTGTGCCCCGTTGTGGTGTAGGCAAGGGCTCGCAACAAGAAGACCAGTCACTGTTGTCATAGTACTACCCACTCAGCGAGATTGGATAACACTGGGAAAACGTACCCATTCCACTTGGAACAGGAACATTGCAGAAGCCCCATCCTTCCCGAAGGAGCACTTACACTTATGACATCCATTTAGGTGCATATGGAAGATTAGAGATGATTGTAACCCTCATGGAAATGGCAGAAGTCTGCTGGGGAAACACAGGCTCTGAGGCTATACCATGAACTTTACACATATGGGAACCCCTTAGGCCTCTACATATGGAACCCAGCCCTCTACCGGTTCTCACGGATTCAGCAAGTGAGGGCCTGGCGCCGGATGTTCTGCCACGTCTGGCTGCCGAGGGGACGGAGGAGCTCGACAGGGCCTTCAGTACGGACACTCTGGAGCAGTTTTAGCAAGCCGACACTAAACCGGGGCCTCTCAGCACCTCTACCCGTTTGAGGTGAGAACACAGGTGGATACCAGCTCCACATGAAGGCTATAGAATCTAGCGAATGTGTTGGGGGTCACCCAGCCCGCAGCTCTACAAATATCTGTCAGCGAGGCACCACGAGCCAGCACCCAGGAGGATGCAACACTCCTAGTAGAGTGAGCTTGCAACCTGAGGGGGCAGGGCACACCCTGTGCCTGATAAGCCAGGGTGATGGCATCCACAGTCCAGTGGGCCATCCTCTGCTTAGAGACGGCCTTCCCCTTCTGCCGGCCTCCGTAACAGACAAAGAGCTGGTCTGAGGTCCTAAAGCTTTGTGTCCGGTCTATGTAGCATCTCAAGTCTCGGACGGGACAGAGCAAAGCTAGGGCTGGGTGGGAACCTTGGGGACATAGCCGGACCGGGGCCTCAGGATTACCTGGGAGTCAGCCGGCCCAAACTCTTGGCACGAATCGTCAACCGAAAATGCGTGCAGGTCCCCTACCCTCTTGATGGAGGCCAGTGCAAGCAGGAGCAGAGTATTCATTGAAAGAAACTTTAGCTTGACTGACTGCAAAGGCTCAAATGGGCCCTGCTGTAGTGCTTTGAGCACTGGAGACAGGTCCCAAGAGGTTATAGAGGAGGGCCAGGGAAGATTTAACCTTCTGGCCCCCCTAAGGAACCTGATGATCAGATCATGCTTCGCTACCGACTTCCCATCCACGGGGTCATGGTTAGCAGCAATAGCAGCGACATAGACTTTAAGGGTGGAGGGAGACAGCCTTCGCTCCAGCCCTTGCTGCAAAAAGGAAAGCACGACCCTGATCGGGCATCTCCGGGGGTCTTCTCGGTGAGAAGAACACCACTCGACGAACAGGTTCCACTTCAAAGCGTAAGCGTCTCTCGTAGACGGTGCTCTCGCTGAAGTGATGGTGTCAACTACAACTTGGGGTAGGTCACCTAGAACCTCCGAGTCCCATTCATGGACCAGACATGACATTTCCAGAAGTCTGGACACGGGTGCCACAGGGTGGCCCGTCTCTGAGTCAGTAGATCCTTCCTCAGAGGAATCTGCCAGATAGGGGCTGTCACGAGGAGCATTAGTTCAGGGAACCAGGTTCGAGTGGGCCAATATAGTGCCACAAGCAGGACCGGCTCTTCGTCCTCCCTGACCTTGCACAGCGTCTGTGCGAGAAGGCTCACTGGGGGAAACGCATACTTGCGCAGGCCCCACGGCCAGCTGTGTGCCAGTGCGTCCGTGCCGAGTGTTCCCTCGGTCAGGAAGTAGATCAAACTGGCCATGAGAGGTTTCTGGAGAGGCAAATGGGTCTACCTGAGCGGCTCCGATACGTCTCCAAAACAGCTGGACCGTCTGGGGATGGAGTCTCCATTCTCCCGGGAGCGTAGCTCGTGACAGCTCGTCGGCCGTACGGTTGAGCAGACCCGGAAAGGAGGAGGTGGCGGGTGAGTTGCGACATGTGACGGGAGCGCAGAACACCTTGTCGGTTGATGTATGCAACGGTCGCCATGTTGTCCGTTTGGACCAGCACATACTTGCCTCGTAAGCACCCTTTGAGACGGTTCAAGGCAAGGTGCACTGCTAACAACTCTAGGCAATTGATATGCCAGTGCAGCTGGTGGTGGAGGCAGCCGTGTAAACCACAGGGGCACTCCTGCCCGGAGGAACGTACGGTCTGACCACGGGGTGAAGGTTTGGCGAGAGGCCGGTGTAACTTGGATCCGGTGAGTGCCGCGAAGCCATGAAGCCAGTGCTGGAGCGTTCTCATATGAAGCAGCCCCAGTGGTGTAACTGCCGCTGCCATATGCCCCATGCGCCTCTGAAATAGTTTCAGTGGGACCGCTGTCCTGCCTTGAACGAATTCAAGCAGTTCAGCACCGACCGTGCACGTTCCTCTGTGAGGCGTGCTGTCTGTTTGACCAAATTCAACTCCATACCGAGAAAAGAGATCCTCTGTGTTGGGGAGAGTTTGCTCTTTTCCCAGTTAACCTGAAGGCCCAACCGGCTGAGGTGCGAAAGCACCAAGTCCCTGTGTGCACACAACTGATGCTGAGACTGAGCTAGTATGAGCCAATCATTTGGAATGCGAATGCCCTGGTCTCTCAGGGGAACAAGGGCTGCCTCCGCAACTTACGTGAAGACACGGGGAGACAGGGACAAAACCTCGGAGGGCAGGACCTCGTACTGATATGCTCATCCTTCGAACATGAACCGCAAAAATGGTCTGTGGTGCGGAAGGATCGATACATGAAAGTATGCATCCTTCAGGTCGATCGCTGCAAGCCAATATCAGGGACGGATGCACCCGAAGATGCGTTTCTGCGTCAACATTTTGAACGGTAACCGGCGAAGGGCCTGGTTCAAGACACGCAGATCCAAGATTGGTCGTAACCCACCGTCTTTCTTGGGTACAATGAAGTAAGGGCTGTAAAGTCCTGTATTCATATCGGCTGGAGGGACCGGCTCTATCGCATCCTTCGCCAGTAGGACTGCGATCTCCGCACACAAGATAGGAGCATCGGCCACCTTCACTGGGTTGGTTAGCACTAGCCAGGCACCCAGACACCGTGCAAGCAGAGCCATCGGAACCGCCGCCGTACCCGCAGGAGGGCAGCTAGGTGGAAAGCAGGGACCCAACTTGGGCGGCTTGTGAGCAGACCGGAGAGGGGTCTGAGTGTGCGGTGCAACACTTACCTGGTTCCACAGGTTGGCAGAGGGTGCGTGAGTATGGCCTTTGTTGACGCTCTCGAACCACCCACTGCTGCCGGCTGGCGAAGGAGGAGGATGAGTGAGGTCCGGTGTTGGGCCTCCATGCCCTCCTGGGACCCAGAGATTGAGAAAACCGCTCTCTCGTCGAGATTTTCCAGATTCTCCACCCGGCCCTCCTCCGGGGGAGGGAGAGGTGCCTTCATCATCCCCCAAAAAGCAGCTTCCTCCCTCTCTGGGTCACCCATCCCAGGGCATCTTGCTCTTTCGCTCACCGCCAGGTTTGACGGGGGCCTGGACGGGTGGGGCGGCCTGCCTAAGCCCAGCTCCATGGCGCCGCTTGCTGGAGGCTGCTGTGGATGCGGTGCGGGAGCAGGGGCGGACGCAAGGGGCCGCCCTCGGCGACAAGCAGGCTGGGGCGCTGCGGCTGGCGGATGGGTGGAGGCAGCAGCTGCCCGCCGGGGCAGGGTGTGATGACCCGCCTCAGTCTGCTTCTGTGCAGCCGAGAGCTGCTGGGACAAGCTCTCGCCCGCGTCGCCGAAGAGGCCATCTGGGACACAGAGCATTAAGGAACCGAACTTTGTCGGCGCCCCTCATATCAGCCAGACACAGCCAGAGATGGCACTCCTGGACCACAAGTGTGGACATCGCACGACCCAGAGAACTTGCGGTGACCTTCGTCGCTCGGAGCACAAGGTCAGTAGCGGTTCAGAGCTTTTTCAGAACTTCAGGATCATGACCGCCCTTGTGCAGGTCCCTCAGTGCCTTGGCCTGATGAACCTGCAGTAACGCCGTAGTGTGTAAGGTGGAGGCAGCTTCTCCACAGGACATATAAGCATCGCCGGACAGGCCAGATAAGTACCTACATACCCGGGAGGGGAGGCACGGTTCGCCGGGGGCGTTCAAGAATCGTGTCTTGTCCGTCTCGCGCATGTCAGCCAGTCACAGCCAGAATTGGCGCTCCCGGACCACCATAGTGGACATCGCACGACCCAGAGACCGCGCCGTAACCTTCGTCGCTCGTGGCGCGAGGTCCGCCGCGGTGCGGAGTTCTCTCTGAACTTCCGGGTCCTGACCACCCTCGTGCAAGTCCCTCAGTGCCTTGGCCGGAATAAACTGCAGTAACGCCTTAGCGTGTAAGGTGGAGACAGCTTCTCCACAGGCCGTATAAGCCTGACAGGCCAGACAAGTACCTACAGACCCGGGAGGGGAGGCACGGTTCGCCCTGCTGGGTGGAGGCGGTATTAGGACTCAACTGCATTGCAACCGACCGCTCCACCGGGGGGACCTTTGTATAACCCCTAGCTGCACCACCGTCAAGGGTGGTGAGGGAGGAGGAACCAGCAGGTTGGTTTCCGACAGTAAAAGGTGCCATCCATGACCGGTTAAGCTCCTCATGCACCTCCGGGAAGAAAGGCAGGGGCGAGAAACCACCCCTAGAAACCAATCGTCCAACCTCGAGGGCTCGGTGGAGATTTCTACTTGAGCCCTACCCTCTCGGCGGCCCGGGAAAGCATAGCTGACATCTCCGGATCCGATTCAGGCATTGCTATCGTCCCGGAAGGCGACAGCGCAGCCGAATCATCCTCTCCAGAGAGCTCTCCCTCCGATGCAGTGATCGACATCCGGTCATCTGGAGGAGCCTCGAGGGATACCGCTGGTACGCTCTTTGAAGAGGGCCCAGCATGTTCCTTCGGCGGCTCGGCTGGCTGTGGATCGCTGGAGGAGTGGTGGGCCCCCGAGGGTTGGTTCCCTGAGGGGTTTACCACCACTGTAACTCTCCGACCGCCCGTGCTACTGCCCTAAGTAGTCCACACCTGGCTGCCACCAGGACGAACACTAGATCGCAGCAGATGCAATGGAGCTCCGCCCCCCTGGAGGAAATGGAGCCTGGCCTGCAGCTCCGAGATGGTCATCTTCCTGCAATGGGAACATGACTCATCCTCAGCCACCTCAGCGTGCTTCATGCCCAGACACGTGAGGCAGCGATCGTGACCATCACCCAGCGCCAGGTAACGACCGCATCCAGAAACGCACAGGTGAAGCGGCATCTTTAAAAAAGACGATCCGTCGTCTTGACAAAGACGCACCCGCTTATTGTACTCTTTAAAAGAAATTGGCTCTTTTAGGGAAATGCTCTTTTACGTGCTGAGATGCACAGGGGAAAAGGCCGTTTACAGCAAGACAGGGGGTAGTGCAGCCTGAAGTGCGCAACCCACTCGACACAGGAACGACCACCACTGAAGCACCGTCCGCCAACACAAAAACCTCCCAAGAGCGCGCTAGACCCGTCACACACGAAGCAGTTTAGTAGGAGCAGAACGATGTTGTAAGACGTGACTCAGAGTGACCGACTGAAAGGGAACTCAAGGCAGTAACAATTTAAACAGAATATATTATTTGTGAACTTATGTTCAGCTATTCTTTTTAATAGTTAACTTTTAACTATTTTTTTTTTCAAAAAGCTTCAAAGCTGTCTTCAAATCTCAGTAAATATTAGTCACAGGCACAGAGATTTAATAATATAATTTCACCAAGCTGATTACTCACTAAAAACTTCCACACATCATTTCAGAAGTCAAGGGGAGAGAAATGTCCTTATTTTGGCAAATTGACAGTTTGTGTTATTATTATTATTATTATTATTATCTTTTACTTTTATGTATATCAGAAAATATATTTTATATTTTCTAAAGGCTGCTGTAATAAATTATGTCAATTAGCACTGCATTATTCATATATTTTATTTATTAATTACCTGGAGATGACTTGGTGTGGGGTAGGGGGGACACGTCCCCCACGTATTCTACGCCCATGCTCCCACAGATCATGTTTTCATGCCATTTTATTTTGATGTAACAAAGTGGTTATGTCTAAGTGTGTGAATTGCTTACTTACTTTTTAAAATTAGTCTTCCCATTAACGCCATTATATTGTTCATTCAGAATGTGTCACCAATACGCATAAATAAGAGGCGGGATTTATCGCATGAACATAACCATATCACAGCTGAAAATAACCAGTCATATCCAATCATATCGTGATGGAAGCATTGCCTCCTCTCACTATCGTGATGGAAGAATTGCCTCCTCTCACATGACTACTCCCCATTCATTCTCAATTACCCCTACCAAGATCACGGCATGGGGGATCTGTTAAAACTCAATGGACTCAGGGGAGGCGAGAGAGACATGGACTAATGCTGTAATTGTACCTGCTGTTGTCGCTGTTGGACAATGTTTCTTTAGAAAAACGAATGATTTATACACTTGCAATGTTATATTTTGTAATATTGGTGGTTTTATTTTTGTACTACATTTTTTTCTCATCCAATATTTTTGAGGAGGCACTGCCTCCCTGATATATGAGGAAAGGCCCCTGATATATATGTACTTGATTATGTAGTCATAGATACATGTATGCTTGTGTGTACTATCATACAGTACAAAAATTTATTTTATATCTGAGAAACATATTATTGTTTAGCACATTATACACATCTAATTTTGAGCATATATTCATGAACAGTGGATTAATAATAAACATTGGTCTAAACAATCTTAGACTAAAATTACTCATGCTACAGTGTAAACACTCATATCATACTTTTATATCGTAGCCTATTGTTTTATATTATAGAGCATAAAAACATACTTGTGTCATACAAAATTTAGATGCAGTGAAAGTTGTCTATCATATAAAAAATTTTCATTGGATTTCAAACATTTTAGTTTGGAATTATAGTCTGGAAAAAAAACAACTTGTAAAATGTGCACATTTTGTAACAATAACATGTTAACTAATGCAAATAAAAAACATTACTTACTCAGTAATGTTGCCATAACTCTGCACAAGGTGTTCGAGTCTCAGCCCAAGGTTCAGGCTTATTTGTTAATTAAATTACATCAACAGTTGGTTGATTCTGCCATTTCAGCATTGAGATTTCATTCTCGTCCATATGAAAGAGTTGGAGTTAAGGCTGAACGCCAAGAAGAGTGTGCTTTCTCCAGCAGAGATAACCACTTTTATAGGAATGGAGTAGGATTCGCCGATAATGCAGGCATTTCTGTCTCCTGCTGGTAAACAGTCACTTGCTGTAAAAGAGTTTCAGAGACTGGTCTGATGGCAGCTGCATCCAACGTGATACCTTTTGGCCTGCTGTACATGAGACCTTTGCAGTGGTGGCTCAAGACCAAGGGGTTATCCTCGAGGGGCAACCCATTTTGCATGATCAAGGTTACATGCAGATGCTTTTGTTCCTTGGTCATGTGGATGAAGCCTTGGTTCTTGTCCCAAGGCCAGTGCTGGAAGCTCCTTGTCAGGGCAGAACGCTTGCGATGAACATTTCCCTTATATTCTGAGGAACGATCATGGAAGGTCACTCACAATAAAGTCTATGGAGGGGTCATCATCTTACATGGCATCTTTCATGCCTGGAGATGATGGATGTGTTGCTAACTCTGAAACAGTTCCTCCTAGATTTGAGGGGCCATCATGTGCTTATCATATTCGTATAGACAACAAATCAGTGTTCTCCTGCATAAATCTTTTGGGGGATTCTGTGGTCACGCCCATTTTACAAACTGGCACACCAGATCCTCCTGTGAACTTAGGGAAAACTGATCTCCCTCAGAGCAGTATACATCTCTAGGCACCAAAATCAGGGATCAGACTGTCGAGGCAGAGGCCTGGGGAATGAAGATTTAGAGGGAGCTCGGCCTGGCAGATGTGGACCTATTCACATTTCAAGATACAACACGCTGTCCACTCTGGTTCTCCCTCAAGTTGCATTCACACTAGCAGCGACCTTTGTCTACTCTCTGCCTAGTAAGGTCATTGTTGACAGCGAATCAGTTTTCTTGCTGTAAATACAAACATATAGTAGGAAAAAGACTGCATATAATATAATAAAATATAAATCCAATCCGTACATAAAAATAAAAATGAATGAGAAACAGTGCCTGCTTTTTTCCATTGCATATGTTTATCTACGAAAAAAATGCAAACAGCCTCACCTCCATCTTTCCATCACTGCCGGAGCTGAGAGGAGAACGATCACATGAGCTCTTCCATCTTCTTTCCTGTTGGCTGTGGCTCCCGAAAGTCGCTCTTCGTTTGCATAAAGTTGAAGGATTCTAAACTTTGTCGCGTCGCTGGACACGCCCCATCCAGTCGTCAATGTTCACTGTCACTCGTGTTCCCGGAAATCGCCAGCTCTCCATTGAAATGAATGGGATCGTGTCGCTTTGTCGTTGCGTGTTGCTTGTAGTGTGAACAGGGCTTCACGCATCCAGCTCTACTGGGGCTGGATGCCATGGTACAGGCATGGCACAGGCTTCATCTGTACGCCTTTCACCCAATCACTCTGCTCCCAGGAGTTCTGGAGAGAGTCCACCGGAACTGAGTCAGTCTACTCTTGGTAGACCCATTCTGGCCAGCCCAATTTTGATTCTCAGACCTAGTGTCCCTCCTCAATGGCTCGTCCTGTGAGTTTCTGATCAGGAGGGACCTTTGGTTTAGGCAGGGGGCACAAACCTTCACCCCAGCCCAGAGAAACTATGGGTTTGGCCTCTGAAGGGGCCCAATTAATTGACTCTGGTCTCCCATCTGAGGATATTGAGACCATACTTCACTCCAGAGCTCCCACCATGAGAAATCTGACTATTTTCTATGGACTATTTTCACAACATAGTGCACAAGATGGACCCAGTTAACCCTCAATCTGTCTTTGGGATCAATATGACACCAATCTACTTTCCCTTCATCTCAGCTGAATAAGATTGTGTGACTTTTTAGCATTATCTATCTATATTCACTTTAAAAAAAACTGGGCTTGATTCGGTTGTTCTAAAGGTATGTAAAAAAAAAAGTTTACAAATCTTGTCTTTGGGGTCAATATGACTGGGAAATATGAATAAATAAATTATATACTCAACTGAACAAATTTATAAACGCAACACTTTTGTTTTTGCCCCCATTTTTCATGAGCTGAACTCAAAGATCTAAGACTTTTTCTATGTACACAAAAGTCCTATTTCTCTCAAATATTGTTAACAAATCTTTCTAAATCTGTGTTAGTGAGCACTTCTCCTTTGCCGAGATAATCCATCCACCTCACAGGTGTGGCATATCAAGATGCTGATTAGACAGCATGATTATTGCACAGGTGTGCCTTAGGCTGGCCACAATAAAAGGCCACTCTAAAATGTGCAGTTTTACTGTATTGGGGGGGTCCGAAAACCAGTCAGTATTTGGTGTGACCACCATTTGCCTCATGCAGTGCAACACATCTCCTTCGCATAGAGTTGATCAGGTTGTTGATTGTGGCCTGTGGAATGTTAGTCCACTCCTCTTCAATGGCTGTGCGAAGTTGCTGGATATGGGCAGGAACTGGAACACGCTGTCGTATACGCCGATCCAGAGCATCCCAAACATGCTCAATGGGGGACATGCCCGGTGATAATGCTGGCGATGCAAGAACTGGGATGTTTACAGCTTCCATGAATTGTGTACAGATCCTCGCAACATGGGGCTGTGCATTATCATGCTGCAACATGAAGTGATGGTCGTGGATGAATGGCACAACAATGGGCCTCAGGATCTCGTCACGGTATCTCTGTGCACTCAAAATGCTATCAATAAAATGCACCTGTGTTCGTTGTCCATAAAATACGCCTGCCCATATCATAACCCCACTGCCACCATGGGCCACTCGATCCACAACCTTGACATCAGCAAACCACTCACCCACACAACGCCATACACGCTGTCTGCCATCTGCCCTGTACAGTGAAAACCGTGATTCATCCGTGAAGAGAAAACCTCTCCAAAGTGCCAGACGCCATCGAATATGAGCATTTGCCCACTCAAGTCGGTTACGACGACAAACTGCAGTCAGGTCGAGACCCCGATGGGGACGACGAGCATGCAGATGAGCTTCCCTGAGACGGTTTCTGACAGTTTGTGCAGAAATTATTTGGTTAAGCAAACCGATTGTTGCAGCAGCTGTCCAGGTGGCTGGTCTCAGATGATCCTGCAGGTGAAGATGCTGGATGTGGAGGTCCTGGGCTGGTGTGGTTACACGTGGTCTGCGGTTGTGAGGCTGGTTGGATGTACTACCAAATTCTCTGAAATGCCTTTGGAGACGGCTTATGGTAGAGAAATGAACATTCAATTCACGGGGGTGAATTGACTGGACATACCTGCAGTCAGCATGCCAATTGCACGCTCCCTCAAAACTTGCAACATTTGGGGCATTGTGCTGTGTGATAAAACTGCACATTTTAGAGTGGCCTTTTATTGTGGCCAGCCTAAGGCACACCTGTGCAATAATAATGCTGTCTAATCAGTATGTCTAATGATATGCCACACCTGTGAGGTGGATGGATTATCTCGGCAAAGGAGAAGTTTTTTTTGTCAAAAAAAAAATCAATAAATCCGGCTTAAATCTGAAACTTTTCACACAGAAATGAAGGCCTGATACTAGAGCACAAATGCAATGTAGAAAAGACATGCTCACACACACACACACACACATACACAGGTTTGTTTTTATGAAAAGTGGGGACATCCCATAGGCGTAATGGTTTTTATACTGTACAGACCGTATATTCTATTGCCCTACACCAACCCTAGCCCTAAACCTACCCCTCACAGGAAACTTTGTGCTATTTCAGATTTTCAATACACTCCATTATCTATGATTTATAAGAGTTTTGAAAAGTGGGGACATGGGGTAATGTCCTGAAAAGTCACCTTCTCCTTGTAATACCTATGTCATACCTTTGTCATTATACAAATTTATGTCCTCATTTGTCACAAAAATGCACGCACACACAAACACACACACAGGTATGACTGCCATAGAGAGAATTTGTATAGAATTTGGCAAATAAAATCAGCCACAAATGCAAAACAAAGATATAAAGGGGTGAGACCTAATGCATGCACACACACACACACACACACACACACACACA
>NW_015506488.1:221709-247350 GCF_001515645.1 Sinocyclocheilus grahami | reverse complement strand
ACACACACACACACTCTCTCTCTCTCTCTCTCTCGCTCTCTCTCACACACACACACACACAGACACACACACACACACACACACAGGTATGATTGCCACAGAATGTGATTGTAAAAAATGTATTGTTATTTGATATTCACTCTTCACTCCTGTTGATTTCTGCATATTGTTGTTGGATTTATTTACATATTATTTAATTTTTTCTACATTCTAAAGTTAATTATTGTTTTTTTTACACTTGGTTCATTACCGTAAAATCAATAATATGCAATTACAATCTGACTCTAAGTCTTGTCCTTTAGGTGTGTCTTATGTGGCATTTTTCTGTCAAATTTCTGTGGCAGTTTGTAAAAACAGACGTTTCAAAATTCTTCAAAAACTACAAAAAATCTACTATTTGAAAGAATATTTATTTTTTTATGTCTTTTATAATTTTTATATATACATGCATTCACAAAAGTTGTGATACAAGCAGTTGGCCACGTCCAGTAAAATGAATGGCTTTCTATGGCCCTCTGCTGGTCAAACAATTTCTTTCTTAAACTGTAATCATTTTAGGTTTATCTCTAACCAACAGATGGCAGAATTCTACACCTAACACCTAGATCAATATCCAGAAACAACTTAAATCAAATTTAGATCATCATTTAAGTGATATTTTCATATATAAATTAATATTTCACATGCAAGTTAATGGAGTAGCTGCGGAATTGGAGTAGCTACCTTCACTCTAAATGTGTAAATGGCGGCCATAGCTGCTTAGCACACTCCTTTGGGTGGTCAGACATTGGGAAGAAACCCACTGACATCACATTTTCTCTGTGGTGCTTTGAAGCTGAGCCCTGCAAGCCATGTGAGGGTTCTGGCCTGGGATCTGGCCATTGTTTTGGAAGGCCTATCTATGGCTCTGTTCTGATATGCCCAGTCAGGACATTAGATGTGTATGTCCATAAAGCTGCTATGTGGAGTAAAACCGATCGGTTATTTGTGTGCTTGGGGTTAGCGGGCTGCAATGGGATTGGGGTCCCATGGGACCCAATGCAAATCTTGTGGGAGCGGGTGGTTTTAACTTCACTGTGGGCAGGAGTGGGTGGACAAAAAAATATAATGCGGGTCCCATCATCCCACTGTCCCATGATTTGGTCCATAACAAGAATGATGGAATTACATAAACACTAGCCTTGCTGCGGTAGTCGTTGTTACACATGGTTGGTCGTACAATGATTACATTACTTGCCCACTGTGGCACCACTCCCATGGTCGTTTTGCTTTTTTAATAGAAATAAATATAATTTTCAATTGTAAACTGAAAGCTTCTGGTCTGCTCCATACAGCCAGGGTTGCCAGGTCTGCGTGGCAAAACAAACCCAATGTTCAGTCAAAAACAGCCCAAAATAGCACAATGACCATATCCTAAATATCAAAAATCAAAAATATAATTTTCATACCTAAAATACATATTTTATCGTCAGTTTTGTGTACATTGATCCCAAACACAACTAAAAGGCTTCCTACCGGTGTCCCTCCTTCACAAAACTAAACATTTAGCACAGTTTTATCACAGGCAGAATGCAAAATATTTCAATACAAACATTTCAGTCAAATGTAATTTTTGCAATATTGCAAACCTTTAACCTACAGGGAAAAATCAACCCACGGCAATAGTTTAAAAGTTGCCCAATTCCATGGAAAAATAGGTGGGCTTGACAACCCTGTATCCAACACGAGCTGCAAGAGTCAGATTTTACTGATCTCTCTTGCTTATGAAGTGTCTGAACAGCCTTCGCCTATGGCTGTCAGAGCTCATTCAACAAGGAATAGAAGAAAATAATTCAAAAGTATTATTGTTAGAAGTCTTCGTGAAAGACCTCTGTGAATTTGACACCCCATAAAATGAAATAATTACCAAAACTATGCTATTGGTTTGTGCTAGGTTTGCACTGATTTGTGCCGCTAAAACAAATGTTTGGGCTAGTTTGATGTTTGAGATATTAAACTTTATTTTTTTGGCGGTGTGACGTCACTCTCCACCCCATGTCGCTCAAATCTCTCCAATCCAGTGCCATTCATTTGTGCTTGGTTTGTGCCGTTAAATCAAACATTGTAACTATTTCCCTTCTTTAGATATAACAAGAATACCAATTAATTTTAACCGATGGATTACACAAATTTAGGCTACTGAGTTAACACAATTTTCTCGATTGATAGCCTATGAAGCATGATTAAAGTGTTGCCAGGTTTGCTTTAAATGTGTAGCTATTACTTTACGCACAATGCAGATGATAAAATAATCGGAGCATAAACATTCTGCAAGATACAAAGACAGCTACTGCATTATATTTTTCTTAGAAGAACGTGCATAACCAGTCAAGCAAGCAAGGACAGGTGAGGTGTGTTTCTTTATATATATATATATATATATATATATTTTTTTTTTTTTTTTTAAAGCAATACGTGGAGGAATTGTTTTAATTAACTGATGACTTGATAGTGTTCTGGTTTGTTGTTAGCATGATTAACCTTTCCAACCATAAATCATACTGGCAGACCAGTTAAAGGAAGAGTTTTACCCATTACCCAACAATGAGAATTCTGTCATTATATACTTGCTCTCATGTCATCCTAAAATATCTGTGACTTTATATGTTCCCAGCAACACAAAATGTGATATTTTTAAGACTGTCCATATAGTAGAAATTGAAGAGATCCAAAGTCAAGCTATGTTTTGGTCTCCATTTACTTTAATTATGTGGACAAAATCATTCTTCAAAATAACTCCTTTTGTGAACAAAGAAAGTCATAGACATTTCAGGATGACATGAGGGCAAGTATAATGACATAATTTTCATTGTTGGATAAATCTATTCCTTTAGCACCAGCAGATGGTGACTTAATGTAATAATAATAATAATAATAATAATAATAATAATAATAATAAAATAAATACAAAACTGTAAAAAAGAACTATGTACAAATAACAACAATTACTAAAGAAAAAATAAATTTTGTTCAATGAATCATGGAGTTATTAAAATGGGCATAAGGTCAAAAGAAATGAA
The DNA here is from genome assembly GCF_001515645.1 of Sinocyclocheilus grahami. Classification (NCBI taxonomy): domain Eukaryota; kingdom Metazoa; phylum Chordata; class Actinopteri; order Cypriniformes; family Cyprinidae; genus Sinocyclocheilus; species Sinocyclocheilus grahami. The sequence goes on along the minus strand of NW_015506488.1, from coordinate 244,291 downwards.
TGTTTTTTTATGGACTATTCTCGTAATATGAATTACTTTCTTCAGAGATCAGTCCAAGATATTCATTATCCAAACATTTTAGTCCTCCTTTGTGAACAGTATGACATGAGGTTGTATTTTGGTTTTTGCGGATACTGTCATCAGGTCATCTGAGGTCATCATATTTCTCCCAGCCAAGCGAGGATTTTCTGCAGTAAGCCACATAATGTCCAAGAGATTCCCTTGTAGGTCCTGGAATGAATGCGACGAACCCTCTCCATGCTCACAGGGATTTCGGAAAGTGGATGGTTTGTATCTGTACTTGTTTCAATGCACAGTAGTGGTCCAGTGATGCAACTGTGTATGACTGAGCCATTGCAGATGAAATTCATTGATCAAAATATATTTTCTTTTCCAGCTATCTGGAGAGGTGTGTTTTTTTATATATATATATATATATATATATATTTTTTTTTTTTTTTTTAAAGCAATACGTGGAGGAATTGTTTTAATTAACTGATGACTTGATAGTGTTCTGGTTTGTTGTTAGCATGATTAACCTTTCCAACCATAAATCATACTGGCAGACCAGTTAAAGGAAGAGTTTTACCCATTACCCAACAATGAGAATTCTGTCATTATATACTTGCTCTCATGTCATCCTAAAATATCTGTGACTTTATATGTTCCCAGCAACACAAAATGTGATATTTTTAAGACTGTCCATATAGTAGAAATTGAAGAGATCCAAAGTCAAGCTATGTTTTGGTCTCCATTTACTTTAATTATGTGGACAAAATCATTCTTCAAAATAACTCCTTTTGTGAACAAAGAAAGTCATAGACATTTCAGGATGACATGAGGGCAAGTATAATGACATAATTTTCATTGTTGGATAAATCTATTCCTTTAGCACCAGCAGATGGTGACTAATAATAATAATAATAATAATAATAATAATAATAATAATAAAATAAATACAAAACTGTAAAAAAGAACTATGTACAAATAACAACAATTACTAAAGAAAAAATAAATTTTGTTCAATGAATCATGGAGTTATTAAAATGGGCATAAGGTCAAAAGAAATGAATGTTTTTTTATGGACTATTCTCGTAATATGAATTACTTTCTTCAGAGATCAGTCCAAGATATTCATTATCCAAACATTTTAGTCCTCCTTTGTGAACAGTATGACATGAGGTTGTATTTTGGTTTTTGCGGATACTGTCATCAGGTCATCTGAGGTCATCATATTTCTCCCAGCCAAGCGAGGATCTTCTGCAGTAAGCCACATAATGTCCAAGAGATTCCCTTGTAGGTCCTGGAATGAATGCGACGAACCCTCTCCATGCTCACAGGGATTTCGGAAAGTGGATGGTTTGTATCTGTACTTGTTTCAATGCACAGTAGTGGTCCAGTGATGCAACTGTGTATGACTGAGCCATTGCAGATGAAATTCATTGATCAAAATATATTTTCTTTTCCAGCTATCTGGATACTCTTGGGGTGATTTCAGTGGCTTCAGAAACTTGGACATGTTGAGGTGTAATGCATCTTCCAGTGCTGCTTGGAAACTCTTCAATCCACCAGTCTGCAAAATATCTATGTTGGCTGGTAGGAGAGAGATGGTCCTTAAAGATTTTTGTATTTCGACTGTGATATGGAGAAGAGCATTCAGTCGTAATTGTTGCGCTTTGTACTTGTTTCATTGTTGATGTGATTATGTTAGCAACATTGCAATCTGCATTGGCCTGCCTCACACCTGATTTTAGTTGAACACATTGAAATATTTCCAGCAGCATTTTTGCCCTTTTGTTGCAAGCATCTTTTCCAACTCCTTTTGTAACAATGGTCTGTACCAGATCAAACATTTCCGTTTTTTATGTGCTCTTTGTCAAGATAATGGCATAATGATCCACTGTCACAGAAAGTAGCAACCAAGTTTCTTACTATATATATATACCCTGCAAACAAGCCTGCACTGGCCCTTTACGGCTGCCAGTGCAGGGCCGCTGAAAATGTGCTCATTGGCAAAACGTTGGCCCCTTAGCACTGGCCCTGCACGGGCAGCCCTCACTTAGCCTCCAGCAAGCCTTAGTGCTGTTTTATTGAAAATAATAAAGTTTGAAGTCACACTTATGGAGGTAAGTGTTAATTAGGTTAATTATTTTACGTTATTGTTGCCCCAGCATACAACTGCATGAAATTTTGTCCTGCTTTCTTTTGAAAATGTTAAAGTCTTAATGCAGAAAATATTTGGAGGGGATCATGTAGACTCACACAGATATCAAGATTCAGCGTATGAACCTCAACAATGGTGACAATCAACAAAATATTTAGATCAACTCTGAACATCAGAAAAAGTAATTTGATTGTCACCATTGTTGAGGTTCATACGCTGAATCCTGATAGCTGTGTGAGTCCTGTCTAAATACTTTCTGCATTATGAATTAAAAACATTCAAAATATTAAAGCAGGACAAAATTTCATGCAGTGGTATTCTACAGCTAATATAAAGTGAAATTATTAAATCTAAATAATGTCAAGGCTCAAGAGCCCAATTAAGCACTTAGCTCCATAACGGTGACTTTAAACTTTATTATTTTCAAGAAACCAGCACTAAGGCTTCCTGGAGGCTAAGTGAGGGCTACCCGTGCACGGCCAGTGCTAAGGGGCCAACGTTTTGCCAATGAGCAAATTCTCAGGGGCCCTGTGCTGGCAGCCCATAAAGGGCCAGTGCAGGCTTGTTTGCAGGGTATATATGTATATATATATATATATATACAGGTGTATCTCAATAAATTAGAATGTTGTGGAAAGCATTTCACGATCACATAGTGTACATCATTGTTTGAGGAATAAAGAGCAGATCATTTTGATACCAAGAAAGAAAAATCTAGAAGATCTTAAAGCAGAGATACACTCATATACCAGAATATAAGCATTGAGAGTCTAACTAATACAAATAAAGAGTTGTAACTAGGCTAATATAATAGGGAAACATACAAACAACACATGCATATACCAGATACAATTGTAACTGATTAATTATAGTCTAAATAAAGAAAATGTCTTTAAGTGTGTGTGTTATGTGTATTGCCAGCATGGGGGGTAGTTCGCCGGCCATCAGACAGCTGGTGCCAGGTACTGTGGATGACTGTTTCTTAGGACATTGGAATGTGTTTGAAGTTGATGGGGAGACCAGAGAGTTGATCTGGTTAGCTTCTAATTGATAATGGGGGGGAACCATTGACAATTTAGCACCCATATAAATGTAGAATCTGGGGCTAGGACTGTAATTTATATGCAAATGTCAAAAGGCTGAAAGGGTCTCTGAGACATAAAGCCCCCATGACCCTCAATGATCCTAAGCAGACATTACAATATATATAATTTAAAATAATAAAATAATTGATGCATTTACAGTGCATTCAGACTATACATTTTTCTCCAGTATGTGTCTGTGTGTGTATATATATATATATATATATATACACACACAGACACATACTGGTGAAAAATGTATAGTCTGAATGCACTGTAAATGCATCAATTATTTTATTATTTTAAATTATATATATTGTAATGTCTGCTTAGGATCATTGAGGGTCATGGGGGCTTTATGTCTCAGAGACCCTTTCAGCCTTTTGACATTTGCATATAAATTACAGTCCTAGCCCCAGATTCTACATTTATATGGGTGCTAAATTGTCAATGGTTCCCCCCCATTATCAATTAGAAGCTAACCAGATCAACTCTCTGGTCTCCCCATCAACTTCAAACACATTCCAATGTCCTAAGAAACAGTCATCCACAGTACCTGGCACCAGCTGTCTGATGGCCGGCGAACTACCCCCCATGCTGGCAATACACATAACACACACACTTAAAGACATTTTCTTTATTTAGACTATAATTAATCAGTTACAATTGTATCTGGTATATGCATGTGTTGTTTGTATGTTTCCCTATTATATTAGCCTAGTTACAACTCTTTATTTGTATTAGTTAGACTCTCAATGCTTATATTCTGGTATATGAGTGTATCTCTGCTTTAAGATCTTCTAGATTTTTCTTTCTTGGTATCAAAATGATCTGCTCTTTATTCCTCAAACAATGATGCACACTGTGTGATCATGAAATGCATCATCCTATTTGTACCATATTTTGAGTAAAACTGCACCAATCCTCCAGACCAGCAATAAACATGCATTTGGGCCATAAACAGAGACAAAGAAAGTTTCTCCCGCTCAAAATTCATGCCTCTGATTGGCCATCCCACCCAAAAGGTGGGTGTGGATAGGAACTTTCAAAAGTCATTAGTTCAGACTAATCTTGGCTCAAAACCTCTTTTTTTTAGACGGACCTATCCAAGACTCCTCAAAACTCTCTTCTTGAGTTTGATTTTCCGGCAGTTTTTATCTTCAAGAAACTTGGTCGATCCGCTGTGGACTTTCCTATCTTCAGAGGAACCAGCTCACTTCTAAAAGAACTCATCAAGAACCTCCGTTGTTTATCGCATCAGGACTCTTGTTCAGCAATCGAAGCCAATGCAAGTAACCGTTTACAACTATTTAGATGCGTGCTTAAGTTTGAGCCCCTTTTAAGGTGATTTTTGATTCTTTGATGATTCTCATTAGGTTGTGGTTAATTGATGTGAAACACTGCCATTCTTTTGCTCTTCTCTCTCTCTTCCTTACTTTTCTTCATTCTGTATGTATGTGTTTTGCTTAGTCTTGTTGTATGTTAGCTGTAGTTTCAGTTATTAAATCCCTTATATTCACAATTGATTGTCTCTGTGTGCTGCACAAAATTCGGAGTCACTGAAGGTTGATCCCTTGCTACATGCTAAATTACTGCTAGTACTGCATAAAGTAGGGAAGCTAGTCTTCCTTGGCCAGGAAAATAATTTTTCTTCGAATTGATAAATGAATATATTGTCTGCTCGGTGGACAGACAGATCAAATAATTGTAATATTGATTCTGCTACAGTTAATTCTAAGATCTAATCTAAATATTTATTATTAATTATAACCAGTTATAATTAGTTATAAATATTTCTCTTTTAAGCTAATTTGCTACATATTTGGTGGAGAATGCGGCAACATTCAAACTTTGTTTGTGAGCAAACTCAGTATCAATTTATTTGTGTTTTTATATTATGCGCGCTTAGAGTGAGACAAGTCGCAAGCGACTTGGATGGTTCAAAGCCACCTCCAGTACTGTATTTTAACAGCCTCTATTTGTCTAACATTTAGTCACTGTTAATTGTTGAAGTAAACTGCAGTTCATAATATTAAAATCACGGCCGAGATAACAGGTGTCTGGTCTAGACTTCGCTAACTGTTTGTACTTACCTGTCTCAAGCCGCCGGTGGCCTGCAGCACCTGAGCCGGGAACAGCTCAATGACAACCTGAGCGACCTGATGTCACACGATCCCACACAGGACTACAGCCACAAAGATCTCACCAAGATCATCGGGTCACTAGCCCACAACCTCCTTGCTCAGGCAAAGCTGGGTGAAGCAAGCATCTCCCGCATTGAACAGGAAGCAGCAGTGCTGAAACTCCAGGCTGAGGAGGCTTAGAGAAACCTGGTGCTTGCTCAAAGTCAATTGGACCAGCTAACATCGGAGACTAAGTACCAGCACAGGACGGCGGACGAAAAGGACCCAGAGCTGCAGGAGGAAGTAGAGTGACTCCAGAATGCCTTGACTGATCTCCGTGTAGACACAGTATGTTGAGAGCAGTGGGAAAAGGACACCAGAAAGGAACTGAGTGAAAAATTCCAGCAAGCAGAGGCTCTCCTGATGAGAGCAGAGACTGAACTCAAATAGAGAGATGCTAGGGCCAAGGCCTGCGAAGGCCACCTGCAAAGTTCTTGGGCTGAAATCAGTGCCCTGGCCCAACAAAGAGACTATTTAAAAAATGAACTTGACACTGTTCACCGAGAGCTTAAACATGCATATATACTGCATAGTGACTCTGAAAGGGAAATGCACACCACATAATTTCCCCTAACCAGCAGGCTGATACCTCCTAGTAAAGAATTCCCAGTTTGAAAGGGGGTTGAGAGCCCACTGCTCAGGACATCACCTACCTGCACCCCAGAACCCCCAGCAGTAGCAAGGGGGTGGGAGCCCTTCCAAAGGCTGTCTTCCAGTCACAGTGTGTCACCTAAAAAATTGGATAAACTGGCCAGAAATATTCCCACTTTCACTCCAAACCCTGCTGGAGGCCACGACGTGCACGCCTACATAAAATACATTGACTTTCTCTTGCAAACTGTTGCCAATGTTACCACACGAGACAGACTCTATCTGCTCAGGATCACCTCCAGCCGTGAGGTGGGGAGCTTTCTAGACCGGCAGCCAGAAACAGTCAAAGTGGATTACAGCAGGCTTTGATTAAGGAGTTCTCAGACCCAGAGTCAGAGCAAGGACTGATTACTGCCATGGACCTTAAACAGGGCAGACAGGAAACCACGCAGGCCTACTACAACAGGCTTAAACAGGCCTACTTTGGAGCACAGAATGAGTCTGGAATGGAAGATGATTTCAACTTCAAAACTCTGTTCCTCCGGAACCTGCACCCAAAAGTGAGTCAACATTTGGGGGTTCTGGCTTGCCCACAGACGATGTCCACCCAACAGCTGCGAGATTTGGCCCATAAGGCCTATGCCAAACAAAGGACTGCTTCTGAAAAGACAGGAAAAACACCCACAATCTACCTTGTCACTAATCAGAGTTCAGAACTAGCTCTAGAGGGCGCCGAGCCAAGCCACAGTGTCAATGTCAAGATCCTTCCCAGCCAGCAGAGAGCAGCGTGGCCATGGTGGTGCCCGTCCTAAGCACCAGACTGGGTGCCCCGAGAGATCCTGGGACAGGTCACAACCACCCTTCAACCGAAGGGGTGGAGCCACATGGGAAGCCAAGAGATGGCCCAAGTGGAACCAACACAAGCATTGAGCTCGGACTGCCAGCAGCAGAACCCCTCTCAACATGCCCTGGACAAGCCCAAATATAAACCATCAGCAGAACAGAACCAGGAAGCTACATCTGAATCAACAGAGATCGTGAGACTTTTAAAGGAACTCCTCCAGAAAAAGCACCACAAGGGAGACAAAAGGGATGAGTCTCACCCCAACGTCCACTCAGAGTCCACTCAAAATGAACCTCCCAAACAGATCACTGCTAATCCACTGATAACCACAGAACCAGATATCCCGCACCACACCTCCAGCCCGGACCGCAAAGTACCAGAAAGCGGTTTTGGTGGTCTGCCTCCCTGACAGGCCACACGAGACCAGCTCTGACTGCTTGCCAGTCACCACACAAGCTCCAGTGCCAAGACTCCTGGGGAACCTAATCGAAAGGGGGGTGGCCAAAAAACTCTACCTGGCCATCAAATTGGAAAATGAGGTGAGACTGGAGGCCCTGGTGGACACTGGATCTGACCTCACTTTAATGTCAAGCCAACTTTTTGACAGACTTCAAAGTGAAGCCAAGAGACAGAATCGAACTCTTAAGTATCAGAAGTGTGTGCTGAATGTGCAATCCTACAGCCAAAATGAGGTCCAACTTGAACAGGTAGCTCCAATTCACCTGACCATCGGCCCTATGAGCTTAGTGCACCCTGTGTACATTTCTCCATTGGACTCATAACCTCTCCTCATTGGCAAAGACCTGCTAGACCACTTTGAGCCATTGTTAGATTTTAAACAACTGAAAATATGGGCTCAAGTGCGAGAACCTCTGCCGCCTCAGTCACCAAGATCACCCCAGACAGACTGCCAGGTCACAAAGGTCATGGAAAATCTTGCCGCCAGCCGCGGGAACGTCTCGGCCCAAGAGCGAGGTTCAAGTTCGCTGCTCTGTACTCTCCAGCTAGCCAAAGACTCTGACTCATACGGACCCCAGGTTAAGGGGGGCTCACAGCTGAATGATGTCACAACAACTGACCCCATACTAGCACTGTGGGCAGACAATTCAGCCATCAGCCTCTCACTGTTCAATGCTCTCAAACAGCACACAACGACTCAACCTGTGAAGCGGCCAAGCTCTCAGCCACACCCTAGGCTTCTTCCAACCTTCACTCGAATGTGAGGAACTGGGCCTCACTTTGGAAGCCACACCCCTCGTTGAAGTGACATCTCGGGCAGTGTACACCCTTTTAACAACTGCACAGCAAACGGATGTCAGAGTGCCCAAGGCCTACCGTCTGGGACGGCTAGTGAGTTATGACTTCCATGACTTTGGACTGATTTTTACCAATAATTAGACCCACCCCAGATTCAATGATTCTAGAAGGAAGCTCAGGCCACATAGTGTCAACCACACCCTCCAAGGTTATCACCATCATTTCAGTCATGCCAGTGGTCAAGGAGCAGGTGTGCAGAACAGAGCTAACAGAAGACCAACACCTTGCCGTGTATATTATCTCTAACCACTCCACCTGCAAGAATGACAGCATGACTGCACCTCTGACTGCCCATGGCACAGAGGAAGTAATAACAGAAGAGCCATACCCAGGTTTTGAGACACAAGTCCAGCAAATTCTGAAAGATGCTGATGCCATACAGGAGGATGCAGACCGCCACAAACTCAGCCACGTCCTATACAAATAAAAATAATAATTTGCCAAGGACTCTTTAGATTGTGGCCTCACTAACCTCCATGTTGTGAGTGTCCCAACGCACCCAAAAGCTCCACCCACTTTTGTCAAGCAATACAAGATCCCCCTCGAATCGTACGAACCAGTACAGGAGATCATCTATGCTTGAGAAGGGTGTCATCCGTTCGTGTAACAGCACCTACTCTGCCCCATCTGGCCTGTCCTCAAACCAAATGGCAAGTGGCAGCCAACCATCGACTATAGGAAACTGAAACAACAGGTGCCATTGATGGCCTATGACCCAGCTGGAACAGGAGGTACCAAGAATCAGAGGAGCCACAATCTTCTCCACTCTTGATGTGACCTCGGGATTTTGGACTATACCAGTGCATCAAGATGACCAACACAAGCTGGCTTTCACCTTTAGCAATCGGCAGTACACCTTCACCAGGTGCCCATTCGGCTATGCCAACTCACCAGCCGAATTTAACATCTTCCTCAACAAAGCATGCCCGGATGCTAGGGTAAGAGGGAACTTAATCTATGTCGATGACTTTCTGATGAAACACACAATGGTGGCTGATCACCTGAAAGAAATTGACCATGTCCCGCACCAATTGACCACTGCCGGTGCCAAGATTGCCCTCCACAAAGGACAATGGTGTAAAACCAAGGTCAACTACGTGGGCCTGCTCATCGGACCACGGGGCATTGAGCCACAAGCCAGCCGCATCCATGCCATTCAGAACATTAAGCCACCAGCCAATGTCTCAGAACTCCGAAGTTTTCTAGGCGTGTGCAACTATTCAAGGCAGTTCATTGAGAACTATTCAGACATTGCACGCCCTCTCACTGCCCTTCTAAAAAAGGACTGCCCCTTCGCCTCAAGCTGGCGTTCACCTTTAGCAATCGGCAGTACACCTTCACCAGGTGCCCATTCGGCTATGCCAACTCACCAGCCGAATTTAACATCTTCCTCAACAAAGCATGCCCGGATGCTAGGGTAAGAGGGAACTTAATCTATGTCGATGACTTTCTGATGAAACACACAATGGTGGCTGATCACCTGAAAGAAATTGACCATGTCCCGCACCAATTGACCACTGCCGGTGCCAAGATTGCCCTCCACAAAGGACAATGGTGTAAAACCAAGGTCAACTACGTGGGCCTGCTCATCGGACCACGGGGCATTGAGCCACAAGCCAGCCGCATCCATGCCATTCAGAACATTAAGCCACCAGCCAATGTCTCAGAACTCCGAAGTTTTCTAGGCGTGTGCAACTATTTACGACAGTTCATTGAGAACTATTCAGACATTGCACGCCCTCTCATTGCCCTTCTGAAAAAGGACTGCCACTTCATCTGAACAGACGATCAGCAAAATGACATGAATGAGCGGAAAAGATATCTGTGCATTGCTCCATGTCTGGCTTACCCAGATCCACAGAAGGAGTTCTACTTGGACGCTGGATTCTCCAGCCACTGCCTCAGTCCTGGTCTATACCAACGGTATGACCAGGACAAAAGGGTGGTCGCATATGCCAGCAAGACTCTTCTTCCCCCACAGTGCAAATACTCAGACTGTGATAAAGCTCTGCTCTGTACTGTATGGGCCATCCAGAGATTCTCCAACTACATCGGAGCACAGAAAGTAATCATTGAGACCTGTCACCAGCCTGTCACATTTCTTAACAGCCAGCGCATCCGCGATGGTGTGGTCACAAACGCACGCAGAGCCACATGGCTAATGGCCCTCCAGGGGCGCAATGTAGAGGTGCGATATGCTCAAAATCATTTGTCGGCACTGGGTAACAGCCTGGCAGTCTGCTAAAGCTGCTCCGATGACACACCGACTGAGATCGTAGAAGCAGAAAGGCCCCAACTACTGCCACCTGCCTGCCACAGGTATTTTGAGGAGAATGTCTGCCAAGGCATGCCCACAGCCTACGTCGATGGATGTTCCTACAACCACGAGGACATCCTAAAGGCAGGTGCTGGTGTTCTCTGGCTAAATGATCGACCCTGCCCACCACAACACTTCAAGCTGGGTCCACAATCATCACAATATGCTGAGATAGCAGCTATTCTCATAACCCTGCAGATAGCATCAACCCATAACATCAGAGAACTGCTCATCTGCACAGACTTCAACTATGTCAGACTTGGCTTCACATGCCATCTTCCAGGCAGGAAGCAAAATGGTTTCAAGACACCAAACAACAAACCAGTTAAACATCAACACCTCTTCCAGGCATGCGACGACATCACAAGTGAACATGATATGATTGTCTACTGTGGCAGCCATAACCCGCAGCAAACACACTCAACCCACCACAATGCCCACCTCACAGCCGCTCACGCTGGCTCCTCAAATCTCCACTAATGACATTGCTGACATGCAAAACTATTCTTCACCATCTCTCTGACCCCTCCATCCACCCTATCACACCAGATAAAGTTGCTGCTGCCCCAAGCCTCAAACGGCTATACCACGTAACACACATGCTGCGTGTGATAGACAACATTCTGTTTTATGCCCCTGATGACCTCACTGCACCAAGGCTTGTGGTGCCACAGTGCCAAAGGGGGGTGATGCTGATGTATGCTCACGATGCACCATGTGCGGGACACCACAGCACAAGAGCCACTTATGAGACACTAAAACAAGTGGCATACTGGCCTGGCATACAGCAAGATGTGGCAGAGTATGTGAAAGGATGCCTTGTTTGCTGCCGATTCCAACTGGCGAACCCAAACTGCAGAGCCCCACTGCAGCGCAGAGGAGTCACATTTCCTTGGTCAGACCTTCAAATTGACTGGGTCGGACCCTTACCCAGGTCAACAAGAGGCAACAAGTATTTCCTCACAGTCGTGTGCCAATTCACAAAGTGGGTAGAATGCCTCCCAGCACCCAATGACACTGCTCAAACTACAGCATACCTCCTGATGAATCACATCTTCTTCAGGTTCGGGCTGCTGCTGAGAGTCAACTCAGACAGAGGCACCCATTTCACAGCTGAGATCATGCAGCAGATTTGGAAACTCCTGGGAGTACAAGCACAACTGCACCATCCAATTTCTTCGGGCCAAGTGGAACGGCTGAATCAGACTGTGGTCAGCATGCTAAGAAAATACGTATCTGCTAACCAGAAGGACTGGGATGTGAAACTTCCCCTGGTGCTCATGGCCAACAGAGCAACTCCACATGAGTCAACAGGTGTGCCTCCCATTGAACTAATGACAGGCCAGCAAATAACATTGCCCCTGCACCTGCTGTTCCAGTCAGGAGACTCCAACCTTGTCACCGCCGACACCACTCACCAATACCTTGATGAACTACACCAGCATTTGAGAACCACATTTGCTTTTGCCCAACATCAACTCCAAAAGAATGCAGAAGGCCAGAAAGCATACTACTACTGGAAGGCGTCACACAAAGAACTGGATGTGGGCGACAGGGTCTGGTATTACAGCTACACACAGCCTCCTCAGACAACCTCTCATCGGCTATCAAAGAAGTTTCTGCCACACTGGACAGGACCGCATGAGATTGTGGACAAACTCTCCCCTGTCACATACCGGATCAAGCTGAGCAGGGGACAGAAAGAACCAGTTTTCAAATGGGTCCATCGTAACCAGATCAAGAGACATGTGGCTGCTGGCAGGAAAAGAAAGGGGGGGGGGACAACACTGAAGGAATCTGCGGGTTACAACCCATGCAAAGAGAGACACTCTGCCCTGCTGAGGCCAAGCCTTTCACACAAGTTACTGAAACGCAAGCAGAGATTGTGGGAAATCAGTGGCAAAGTCCATCACTTTTACAAAGTGCATGGATGTGGCTCTTTCTTCTCTGAGACAGATGGGAATCCGCATTCTGAATTACTTCAACGACTGGCTCGTTTTAGCCCAGTCGGAGGACGAGCTACTATCTCACAGATCCTTTCTCCTCAGCCACTTAGAATGCCTGGTGCTCAGGGTAAATTTTTGCCAAGAGCTTGCTGTCTCCCAGCCAACGGATATTGTTCCTGGGAGCAGTTTTCGACTCAGCCCAAATGAGGGCAACAGTTGCGCCAGAACGTGCACTGGCTATACAGCAGCTTGTGGCTTCTTTCAAAATAGGAGACTCTCGCCCCCTCAAGATGTTTCAAAAGATGCTGGGTCTCATGGCCTCCACATCTCCGGTGCAACAGCTGGGCCTGCTTTGCATGCGGCCCCTTCAATACTGGCTGAAACTGCTAGTTGCATCCCATGCCTGGCGTCTCGCACGCCTTCGTTTCAAGGTGGACCAGGCCTCCGCGGCAGCTCTGGCCCCTTGGAAACCTTCTCAGTGGGTGAAACAGGCATGCCCCTGGGAATGGTCTGCAGAAGTAAGGTGGCCTCGACAGACGTTTCCAACATAGGTTGGGGAGCGCTGTGCAATGGCAAACTGGCTTTCGGCCTCTGGTCGAAAGAGGAAGGGTGGCTTCACATCAACTTGCCAGGCCTAAGGGGACACCACATCCTAGTCCAATCGGACAGCATGATGGTAGTGTCCTATATAAACTGCCAGGGAGGACTCTCCTCGAAGTGCCTCTTTACTCTTGTAGAGTGATGGCAACAGATGGCTTGTCTACCTCAAGGGCACCCAGATAGAACAGGTCCAGTAATTCAAATACACGTACTTTCTACAGTTCTGCTCTGAATGACAAGGGCTATGTTAACAATAATGACATAAGTGGCAGCTTAAGTGGCAGTGTTGAAGTAGATTTTCATCTTGCCAATAAGGATTTTAATAACTGCATGAAATGCTGGCAGTGTGTTTGAGCCTTCACACCTTCTTGCCAGGCCTAAGGGGACACCACGTCCCAGTCCAATCGGACAGCATGATGGTAGTGTCCTACATAAACTGCCAGGGAGGACTCTCCTCGAAGTGCCTCTTTACTCTTGTAGAGTGCCTTTTGGAATGGGCTCAGCTCAACTTGAGTTCGATGAGAGCAACGCATGTTCCGGGCAGGTTGAACCAAGGAGCAGACATGCTGTCTCGGAGCAATGTCCCCTCAGAAGAGTGGATGCTCCACCCACAAATGGTTCAGAAAATATGGGAGATCTTTGGCAAGGCAGTGGTCGACCTCTTTGCCTCAAAAGACAACTATCATTGCCCAACTTATTTCTTGAAGGAGACGGACACTTTGGCCCACAATTGACCCAACCTCCTCCTTTACGTTGTTGCCCCCGATTGCCCTGATCCCACAGGTAATCAGGCAAATCAGGGAGCAAGGGCACAAGGTTCTGTTAGTATCCCTGCTCTGGAGGAACCAACACTGATTCGCAAAGCTGTCTCAGCTGCTTGTAGCAGCTCCATGGCCCATTCCCCTGAGATGAGACTCTCAGGCGAACAGAACGATAAGGCACCGCCAGCCCGAGCTGTGGGCTCTGCACCTCTGGCCTCTCAATGGGAGCATGCGGACCTCCCAGAGAGCGTAATAAGTACAATCTCTTTGGCTAGAGCACTGTCTACGAGACGCCTCTACGCCCTTAAATGGTCGGTGGACCCGCGGTGAAGACCCTGTTTCCTGTGACATATATCAGATATTGTCCTTCCTGCAAGAGCTGTTGGACAAGGGCCGTTACCCTTCCACGTTCAAGGTCTATGTAGCAGCCATAGCAGCCTATCATGCTCCTATAACTGGCCAATCGGTGGGCAGGAACAATATGGTTGTTCGCTTTTTGAAAGGGTCTAGGAGCCTTAACCTGCCTGGCCCTGCCACAGTCCCTTCATGGGATCTGTCCACGGTGCTGAGGGCTCTAAAGAGCCCTCCCTTTGAGCCACTACAATCCATTGACCTTTGCTCCCTGACTCTAAAATACGCTCTGCTACTGGCGTTAGCATCGGTAAAGTGTATGGGAGCTCTGCAGGCGCTCTCTGTGTGACCTTCCTGCCTTGAATTCGGGCCCAACGACTCTAAGGTAAAACCAAGGCATGGGTACATACCAAAAGTGCTCTCCACTCCATTCAGAGCACAGGTTATAACTCTATCGGCGCTTCCTCCCTCGAAGGATGACCATGAGTTGAATTTACTCTGCCACGTCAGGGCATTGAGGATTTATATGGAGCGTTCCACCCCAATCAGGCAGTCGGAACAACTCTTTATATGCTTCAGTGTTCACACCAAAGGGCTTCCGGTCACGAAGCAGAGACTCGCCAAGAGAATAGTTGATGCTATTATGCTAGCATACTCCTCTTTGGCCCTACACTGCCCCATGGGAGCAAGAGCCCATTCGACTAGAGGTATGGCCTCGTCTTGGGCGTGGTCTATTGGTGTGTCCATTGCAGAGATCTGTGTGGCGGCCATCCACATTTGCCAGGTTCTATAATCGGGACGTCCCGGCCTTACAGGCCCGGATCCTTTCTGCGTAATAGGCTCATTCTTGCCTTAGGGCAAACCAGTGCTTAGGCTTTGCCTTCCTTCTTACGCTCTTGGCCCTCACTGAGTGCCGAGGCTGTAAGGGTTTTTCTTGGAAGGATTACTTATGTCCAGGCTGACTTCTGCGAGCTTGGCTCTATTGCCTAATGCGGGGCTTTCCCTGCAACATACTTGGTCCCTCTGGGCCCCTTGTGGTGCTTAAGGCAAGTTCAAGTACTAGTCGTTTCTCTAACATTGCATGGCGTGATTGTACTGGTTCCCCATAGCGTCTTAGCATACTCAGTACGAACGAAATATCATTAGGGAACATACTCAGTTGCTAAAGTAACCTTGGTTCCTTGAGATACGGGAACGAGCGGACGCAGTACTCGTTTCGTTACAATGTACACGATACAGCACGAGACCAAACACAATGTCAGCATGCGTGGAGTACAGTATGATAAAGATTGCGGTTTAACCGACCGAATGTTTGCTGATGACAGCGCCTTATTCGCAAACAGCAATGCTGAAGCTACAAATATACTGCACACTTTTGTTCGCATCACCCATTCATATGGCTTGAAGATCAATGAAGGAAAAAAAGTGATGGCAACAGATGGCTTGTCGACCTCAAGGGCACCCAGATAGAACAGGTCCAGGTAATTCAAATACACATACTTTCTACAGTTCTGCTCTGAATGACAAGGGCTATGTTAACAATAATGACATAAGTGGCAGCTTAAGTAGCAGTGTTGAAGTAGATTTTCATCTTGCCAATAAGGATTTTAATAACTGCTTGAAATAATACAAAATACTACAGCAAAATACTACTAGAATTATCCAGATGAATTAGGCCAATCTCAGAGTGCAATATATTTTTCCCCCAGTAGGACAAACAAAGTAATCCTGTGAAAAGTCTTTTTTACGTATGTAACCCTGAAGGAAGGAACGGAGACATTACTTCAGAACGTTACACAGTTACTCACCTGAGAGCCCAGTCACCTTCGAGTGTAACAAAATGAGACACTGTATGTTGGCATTTGCATCTCGCACCCCGCCCCACAGAGCACTGGGAGAGCATACCCCCGTAAGGGCAGGGGTGTAAAGTACTTGAGTATTTTTACTTGATTACTGTACTAAAGTTCTATTTGGGGGGATTTGTACTTTATTTGAGTACAATTAAAAATTAATACTTGCACTTTTACTTAATTACATTTTTAAATAAAAAAGTTACTTTTTACTCCTTACAATTTAATTTACACTCAAAAAGTACACATTTTTGCTGATAATTTTCCTCTATCTTCCCTTACTACTAACAAACCAATTGAATTGAGCTGATGCCCAGTTTAATTTAAATGTCACTTATTCTGCCAATGAGATTCGTTTTATCATACACTGTAATTGGCCAGACATGTTCATTGGTCCTTTGGAAGTGACATTATGTCACATCAGTTACCACAATGCACAGCACCTTGACTTGGACCTGAGAGAAATTATAAAAATCAGTGGAAGAAAATGGAGGAACATGATTCAGCAGTGAGTACAGTCCAAAATCAAGAGCACCTGTGGCGTAGTAAGGATTCATACAAGATGAAATGTATCTTTTGTCTCCCACTCAACAAGGAAATATCGGCTTTCAAAAGTTTGCCATTAAATTTAAAGAAGCATATTGAGGTAAGTTAGAATTTTGGTTTACTGCTACTTTTTTTTTTTTGCACGTGTTGAACTTGAGTGCTTATCTGTGTAGTATGTTCACTAATGCATGAGATTGACAATATAAGGCTTATGTAATAAAATTCTAGGAATGCACAGGGGTGTGAAGTAACGAATTACAAATACTCACGTTACAGTAATTAAGTAGTTTTTTTATCAGTAATTGTACTTTTTTGAGTAGTTTAAAAACTTGTTTACTTTTACTTTTACTTGAGTACATTTTAAGTGATGTATCGGTACTTTTACTCCGCTATTTTCCTCTGTTTGTGGTCATTACATGCTTATTTTAATTTTATTTTTATCCATCAACGTGATTGGATAGAGAGATAGTAATAGGTCTCGTGACTTTTGTCAAATCAAATTGTGCATAGAAAACTTTAACCGCCGACTGTTTATCATGGCTGCTGGAAGCACATTCTTCAAGCATCAATTCAGTCGCATCTTCCTCTAACTTAATATGTTAAGGTAAATTTCTGATTTCTGCTTACTAAATGATTTGTATATAGGCTATGCTTACCTATCTACACGGCCTGAAATTTGGTGTGAGGTTTAGTGTTAATTCCGGCAAGTCCCACGTTCGGTAAATTCCCACTCACTTATAAGACGCGCAATCTGCGCTGCCTCGTCTCTCTCTCTCTCTCTCTCTCGCGTGCGTTCTGCAGCAGTCACTTGGATATGTCATTGATGCTTGCTGAACTTGTTGACTTTTGATGAGTTTGAGCGCGTGATGCGCGCTGTGAAAAAGTGTGTTGGAAACACAAATTGAGGACCAATCTGCACCTTATCGATGACCCGTATATAGGCTATTGCCTAATATAGGCTACTGCATCTGTGCCAGCGCGTGATGTAATAAAACTGCAGTTCGTTAATAAACGTTTTTTTTCCTCCTTCAATTAGCAAGTTCACTCGTGCATAAACAATTTTCAAGTTCAACACTTTTTGTTCCATTCAGTTGTGGATGCTGCTGTTTCACCGAGACCGCCACGGCTCGGCAAAGAGACATGCGTTTGTGTGTTTTCCTTTGGAAAAAGTTTCCCCAGAAATACGTCGCTATTTAAAATGCATTTTTCCTTACAAATGGTTTTATCAGCATAACAATTCGAGTAAATGTGTAAAAGGTATGGCATGATGCCATCCTTCTAGAAGTGCTCTTATGTTAAAATTGTAACATAAATGATCAAGTTTAGTTATTCTTATTTCTTTATTGCAAAACGCTAAAACTGGCACCGTTTTGGAGAGAAATGGGCTCTCATTTGAACCCATATCATGGTGTGTGATGCTGAACTATGAGTTTCTAATGGTGTTTGTATTTGCACTGTTCTATACATTAATATTTTATGTGCAACAACAGCATGCTGTCTCAGTGGCCTTACACATGATTTTAAATCTACTTTTTCAAACTTTATGATTTAAATGGGGATGATTGTACTGATATTAACTTTCATCTTTTCTTCAATTGAATACTGTTTCCGTGCTGTTTTGATGTATTTTAAAGAGTTGGCAGTCAAAAGTAAAACTGCTCGATGAAAGATATTCTTTATGACAAACAATATAATGTGAATTACAGAACGTACAACGTTTTTAAAATGTATAAATTGCGATGTACAGCGTTTATTATGAGGGGGTAGAATCCACAGCTCAGTACTCACTACTCAATACTCATGAGTACTTTTAAACAGGCTACTCTTTTACTCTCACTCAAGTAGTTCTTTTGGACAAGTACTTTTACTCTACTCACACTACATTTTTTGGAAGGTAATGGTACTTTTACTTGAGTATATTTTTTCAGTACTCTTTCCACCACTGGGAATGCATATGTAATTGTCTTTAAATTATTTGTCAAACAATGGTAATTGTCTGCAATCTGTGGCTGTTGTTGAGGGTTTCAGTAAGCAGATCCATGGCAACTTTGGCACCTCTAACTGTATTGCTTTTAATCGTCATTATTTTCCCGCATTCTCATTGTGGGGGAATTCATGCGCAAGAAAAGATGAAAAGAAAATGCATTTTTGCAAGATCTGGATTTTGCAAGATACCGAAAATCACATTGTATTTAATGCAAAACTAATACAACTAAATCATTAAAAATTATTATCAAATCAATCCAACCTGTCATGTCAGCCTTACAGTCCTGTGTTTTTATCAATGAGGAAAATAAATTAATGTTCAATGGTCACTAAATGCCATTGAATCTCTGAAATCAACAAGTGTTTAACATTATAAAGTGTGCAATTGACTGACATTGGCTCAGTCTTATTAATACTTTTGTCAGATGTGCATACTTTTATGCATAAGTGTAATTAAGTTACATTTATATTGCATAGCAGTATAAAGATTTTTATATTTGTTTGTTTGTTGTTATATCACACCAAACAAGCGGACCGAGACCACTAAAAAGATGGTTCTCGGTCCGCTTCCAAACTAACTCTGGTGCGGTTCGAATGAAATATGTACGCAACACAGACCAAATACTTCTAAACGAACCAAAAACAGGAAGTAATGAAAATCTTGGATGCTATGCGACATGACTTGATGACGTGGAACAAGCAGTCTATCCCAAACAAAAGGAGCAGAGAGCAAACGTTGAGCAATGAGGAGGTAAATTGCCTTTTATCAGCGCTTCGTCAGTTTGCAGGTGGTGAAAATAAAATCATAAGTACACACAAATGAGCCTGCTTAGTCCAGCAGATGGCATTAGGTGTATTCGACTTAAAGGGGCGCTAAGCAGACCGATCAGTGAATGGGTACTTTGATGTCATACACCGATCGGTCTGCGCAGGTCCGCTTTTCGGTATCTTTAGGTTTCGCTGTAAAAAAATGCCAGTGTGAACGTTAAGCGGACCAGGACCAAACGTATCGTTTTCTTTTTTGGTCAGGACCAAATGAACCAAGAGAACCGAACTACAAGTGTGAACACACCCTAAATTGACAGCACAGAAGAGAAAGATCGGGACCTCTACCCATGCTTCCAGCAGTAAGCAAATGAAAGTTGACTCCGTTTTCCCAGTCAAACATATGTTTCCAGTCACTGTGAACAAAGGACTTCATCCTTTCAGCACTGTTGATCTGCCATAATTTAAAGAGCTGATTAGTACATTGCAGCCTGGCAGTTCTGTCATTACAAGGCCGACTTTTTACGCTCCAAGATAGCTGAAGCTACTCTGATCATGAAACAGAAAGTGAAGCTGAATGGATTGCAACCACAGTGGATTTCTGGACTGCACATAGAAAGTCATTCATTGGTGTAACTGCTCACTGGATAAACCCTGATACTCTTGAAAGACATTCTGCTGCACTTGCCTGCAAAATATTAAAGGGTTCTTATACTTCTGAGGTACTGGCCAGTGCTATAAATGATATCCACTCAGAGTATGAAATACATGACAAGGTTGTCTGCACAACCACAGACAGTGGTTCCAACTTCCTGAAGACTGAGGCAAGCAAGTGTGAAGGTGATGACAACACTGATTCTGAAGGCTGTGATGAGGCAAGTGACGGTGTGGAATTCCAAGATGCCTCTCTACTCCTGGACCAAGATGATGGCTTCAAATTCCAGCTACCAAAACAAAAAAAGTGTGCCTGCCACATACTTAACCTAGTCTCAAGTGTCGATGCCCAAAAAGCTCTCTCGAATGAGCACTACAAGAAAATCTTCAGATCGGCCTTTGCCAAGTGCCAAGCTTTATGGAATAAATGCAGCAGATCGACTCTAGCAGCTGAAGCTGTTGAAGCAGAAAGCAGACTTCTGCTTAAGTAAAACCATATATTTAACAACTTTGAGTAGCATGTTGCATATTGTCATTAGGCAAGTCTTGTAGTTTGAAAGTTAAATACAAACAGTTCTAAAGCTGTTTATATTTAATATACAGATAACACTTTGTATGTTACTTCATTCACTTCATATTGTGAAAGATTAAATGCATAAACAAGTATCTAGTTCTCATTCTTGCTGTTACTTTTAATTTTTCAAGACTAAAGTATAATTTTAATGTGGTACTTTTTTTTACTTTTACTCGAGTATGTTTCTGACCAGATACTCATACTTTTAATTTAGTAAAATTTTCACTCAGTATTTGTACTTTCACTTGAGTAAATTTTTTTTAGTACTTTTTATACCTCTGCGTAAGGGAACTCTACAGAGATCACATCTTGCATGGAGGGGGTGTTATGTGGAAATTACACACATGGACTGGCCAATCAGGGCAGTGCAACATATGGAAGGTCTCTGTGGCAGACTCAGCCTATCTTGGGTGAAATCACTACCGAGCAGAGAAGGCAGAGCAGCTCTGCCAGGCAAAGACACATGCTCACCGTAAGGTAGGCTGTACCATGGAAGAATGCACATGTGGGATCACCCATAGGGGGAATCACAACACACCCTTAGCCTAGCACAGGGTGGCCATTGGATGCAGAGCAGAGACAGCCTTTCAAGCAGTACTGCAAGCCTTAGCAGTCAGAGCTGCGGTTACCTTACAGGTGCTGGATGGGACATGCAGATGACACCACCAGGTGGCAGCACTTTGAAGGCATACACCGCAACTGCAAACTCCACTTGGGGAATCCCCACAAACCCCCTGACCACCCCACCATCAAGGGTAGTGAGAGTGCAAAATGAAAATTCCTTCATATAATTTACATTTGCCATTTCCTACACAAGTTTTTATATGTAAATTAAAAAATTTAATTATTATAAATTATTCAAAAATTTAAAATTTTTGGTTAAGGAAAATAACTTTCTTACTGTACAATTCTACACAGAGCCTGTAGCATAAATCTGCATGATTAAGGGACTCCAGTTATGAGCAAACAATGAACAATGTCAAGTGTGATACAAGTAAGACTTTATTAACTACATAAACTAGTCTAACATACACACACACACATGCAAAGGGAAACGGTTCAAGCTTAAGCAGTAAAGAGCAGAGAAATAAAAATATGAAGCTATGTTACCATTTGATATTCAGCAGATCTACAGCCTGAAGGAAACATCCAATTCTTAGTTCAAACACACCTTTGTAAAAAAGTTTTACTGTGCATTGGGTTTTTCCTATGGAAAATGTAGTGAGTGTTCCTACCCACATTCCTTTGGGCCATAAAACCAGTGATATCAGCGTTGGTTGCCATTGTGACCAGGGGCCTGGTGTCTTGCTGAGGTGTTAAGACGCATTTCGGGGGAAGGGTCCATAGGTCCTCATATGGCTTGTTAACTGAGGAGTGTTACAGAGTATTTGTTAAATATAGCTAACAAAATATATATTGTGTGTTTGATTGGTCCAGAAGCTACAAATCCCACCTTTCAAACGTTGCTGTCCGTAGAATAGTATTTAGGTTGCCAGATGTATTGTCTCTGGCCAGCTCATTGGGGCCACACGGTGTGTGTGTCTGCAGTGATCCTCTGGTAGGGTCCCTGCCCCACCTCCCCTGTGGCTGCTGGCTGGTGACATGTGAACAGTGGGCTCTCGCCCCCCCCCCTCGCAGGTTCGAACTCTTGGCTTAGGGGGTCTAGGCCTGTTTGCCAGGGGAAGTTCTGTGTTGTGTTTTCCCTGTCTGTTCACCTTGTGATCTGCAAGCATATTTCAGTTAATTTGTGACATTGAATTCACCTTGGCTTCATTTGGCTTTACCCGATTGGTGTTTGGAGTTGTCTCGCTGCTGAGCAAGGACTTGGATTTCAGCTTGGGCTGCTTGCAGGTGGCATTCACATTCGCCTGAATTAAATGTTTTTCCTTCTGCAGCTGCAGAGGTTTTAAGGGTTTTCTGGTAGCTGACTTGTAAAGTGTAAAGCAGAAGGCTTTGGCTCCCTCCCCCCTTCGTAGCTGTGCACAGGTGTGGAGGGGCTAGCACTGCTGGTGGTGTGATGTTCAGCAGGCTGTCTTTTACGTGAGTCCATG
>NW_015506488.1:220692-221412 GCF_001515645.1 Sinocyclocheilus grahami | reverse complement strand
TATCTGGGCCTACATTGTGTTGAACAGTAGCTGCCCTTCAATGTACTAGGCCTGGCACTGAGGAGTGAGGAGAAGTAGAGAGGAAACAGGGATTAGGCTACTAATAACCTGAATAACTCATTAAGGAAACAACAGTTGCTAGAACTAATGTAATCCTATACAAAAAGCGAAGATGGTGATGGTAAAATAACTCAAATAAGGTAAAAGTAAAAAAATTGCTGTAGGAAACTAAAAGAGAAAGTAAATAAACAAATCGATTTAATTAAACCTCAGATTTAATAAAAATCAATTTAGCCGAATTGGTACATTCATGCTAAACAAATGTAAATAAATGCAATAAAATCAAAGAGAGGTAGAATAAAGTCAAAACAAAAATAAACAATAACACAAGTAAAACCAAAGTATGTGGGGAGGGACCGACCGAACTGAATCCAAAGAGGAGGTGATAGCATCAACAGGAAGTGAAACCAGGAGTGACGGGGATAGAGCGATAGAGAGAGAGAGAGAGGAGTAGTTTAAAAGTTACACTTTACACACCTATCTAAGTGTTAGTCGGATGCTAACAGCTAGCAGTTGAGGTAAAGGGCTTAGCTTAAATGCCTGTGCGGCTGCTAAAGATTTAGCATTGGCTACATGCAGTTCTTTGTTTACACAAAGGTCTGTGAAGTGGGTGCTGTTGTCAGATTAACCGGAAGAGTCTGCTCACACTTCCGGGGTCAC
>NW_015506488.1:218997-220612 GCF_001515645.1 Sinocyclocheilus grahami | reverse complement strand
GTCAAAATGAAATACAATGATACGTAACACATAATAAGGCCTTAAATCAGTGAAATGAGGAGCATCGCTCAGATCACCTACACAGTGCTGAAAAAGGGGATTTCTTCGCCCAAGATCAGACCGATTTATTCTGGTACCATTTATATGGCCTACTAATCTGAGACTCCTTCGTCAGAAAAGGCGTACCCTCTACTAACAACAAAAACTAGGATTTCTTTACTAAAATCAGGTTAGTTTCTTATCGTACGATTTAAACACATTATAGCACTGAAAACTTTCTACTGCTTGTAGGAAGGCACATTCAAGCTATAGTTTTATCTGATTTTGATCAGAAACTGGTATGTGCCTTGATAAGAAGTTACGTAAATGTTTCACATGAGCGGGTCAAAATCAATACAATGATACGTAACTCATAATAAGGCCTTAAATCAGTGAAATGAGGAGCATCGCTCAGATCACCTACACAATGCTGAAAAAGGGTATTTCTTCGCCCAAGATCAGACCGATTTATTCTGGTACCATTTATATGGGCTGCTAATCTGAGATTTATTCGTCAGAAAAGGCGTACCCTCTACTAACAACAAAAAATTTGGATTTCTTCGCTAAAATCAGGTTAGTTTCTTATCGTACAATTTCAACACATTATAGCACTGAGAACTTTCTACTGCTTGTAGGAAGGCACATTCAAGCTATAGTTTTATCTGATTTTGATCAGAAACTGGTGCGCGCATGTATAAGAAGTTACTAAAACTTATGAGACCGACACATAAGATTGATTACTGGGTCTGCTTGCAAGCAATGTTTAAAATGACACCACCGTTCTAAATTATTGCTAGTACTGCATAAAGTAGGAACACTATTATTTTCCTGGCCATGTGAATGCTGGGATGTTTCTGGCTAGCTTGCCAAGGTCTCTGGGGGTTACATCATGCACTGCTGCAGGGATGCTTGGAAGGGACCGCCTCCTCTCTGTGGTTGCTGGAGGTATTATGGTTCTGTCTGCTGAGTTGTTAAGCAGAAAGTGCTGGCTCCCCCCTTCGTAGCTTGGTGCACCTGAGGGAGTTTGCACTGCTGAGTGAGGATGCAGGAGTAGGGTGTCTCTCCCACTGTTTCCTTTTGCAGCCTATAAGAGTACCTGAGTTCTCTTTAGACCATGTCAAGTTTGTCTTGAGTGTTGTTCAGCTGCTGGATCAGAGTCTCAATACTGGCAACTTTGTCTAAGAGCTCAGAATTTGCTGCTTTAATAGTAATTTTGTGTGGGAAAGTTTCCTTTCCAGGTCCTTTCTGGCTACCTTTTCCAGGTGCTCTTGCTGTTCAGCAGCTGTCAGAGCCTTTTGAAGTCTATTGATTTCCTCCTGTAACTCCATTCTGCTGGGGTCCTTGCGGGATACCGCCGTGATCTGTTGCTTGAGATCATTTACCTCCTGTTTCAGACCCATGAGGTTGTTGGCCAGGAAGATGAAGATCTTGGTGAGCTCTTTGTAGTCATAACTCTCGCTTGAGTCATGGATCAGTAGTACTCTTCCCTCGGTGTCCAGTTGCTTTCGGCTCTGGTGCAGTAGGTTGTCGGCAGCCCTGGGTAGAAGGGTGTTCCTCACAACGCCTGGCCAGTCCT
>NW_015506488.1:218124-218986 GCF_001515645.1 Sinocyclocheilus grahami | reverse complement strand
TTTTACCAGGTGTGGTTAGCTGAAGTATTAGGTTATTATCTTAGCTGTGGATGACAGAATGTTAAGATAGGTTTGGGTCAGCATATGTTTGCTGAAAAGGGCATAAACAGAGTTCTGATTGATGACTTAAGGCTGCTCTTATTGTCAAATTATCACTCAGAACTCACTGATGTTTCACAACAGGCTTTATCTCTGAGGAAGTGAAGTAGAGGAGGACAAAAGGGAAGATGGAGAGCATTCCTATTCAGATTATGCTTATTGCTTGGTGCTCAGGACAATAGTTATACCCTAGTATTTGTCAAGATGACTTGTGTAACAGGGTCATTAGGGTCAATTAGACCATGTGTTGAAAATAAACAAATCAAAAATAGAAGTGTCTCTGGTTCCTTTTGAGGTTCAGAAAGAACATCAAATAAAAGTGGAACAAAAGGGGGCATAACATGTAAATGGATTTAAAATTGCTGACTGCTATTATTAAAACAGGGGTAATCAATCTGTCATTAGGAACAATCAGTAGCACTAGTGATTAACTGTAAGATTTGTCTTGGGCAACACACCATGTCTGGTCACAGCTGCTGCGTGTTCAGCTCCCATGCTGAGGCCATGCCATGTGTGTGCCCCGCCCTCCATAGCACGTTATTCACTGTGTTACTAAAAACACCCAATGACTTAATGATTCTTCTCTAGATAGACAGTTAAACTGTAATTAAATTTAGATTTAATTAACTAGTAGCTGAGCAATAGCATTCAGGAAGGATACATCTAAGATAGTTACATTTGCTGAGACGAATTGAAGATTGGGAAACGTAGAAAAAGAAGAAAAAGAAAGTGAAAAATCAGAAACCAGGGATTAGGTTAAGTT
>NW_015506488.1:216731-217320 GCF_001515645.1 Sinocyclocheilus grahami | reverse complement strand
TTAGTGTCCTGAGAATCTTTAGTAATTTCGATTCAAGTTCCATATGCAAATTACCATGCTTCCACACAAAGGGTCATAAAACTCCCCAGTATTGCCAAACTCCCGCTTGGGATTTCAGCCTTTCTCATTGGACAAGCCCATCTTGAGAGGCGTGAATCTTCTCAGACCTTAAAGGCCTCACATCAGTGACCCGCCCCAGTCTGCGGATTGGTTGGATTCTGAGAAGATGAAAATGTGAACTACAACGCTCCAGGACACCCTAAGTTTGTGCCAGGCCTCGGGCCTTGACTTTTCCATTCACCAAGATTCTCTGACTCAAACTGGTTCTTTTTCATCAACCAACTTCAGCAAAGATCAACTTGAGCCTTCAGATTGCATCAAGCCTCTCTTTCAGACAGACGAGATGTGCAAGTATTCAAACTTAGTCTTATTAATCGATACATTAGGTATCATTTGCACCTTTTTACAAAGGTGTGTTTGAACTAAGAATCGGATGTTTCCTTCAGGCTGTAGATCTGCTTAATATCAAATGGTACCATACCTTCATATTTTTATTTCTCTGCTCTTTACTGCTTAAGCTTTAACCCTT
>NW_015506488.1:183833-216710 GCF_001515645.1 Sinocyclocheilus grahami | reverse complement strand
AAACACTGTCAACCTAAAAGTGTGTGCTTGATAATACAGGTTAGAATAGGGCGTGACTTGAGATACGCTGTTGTGTCCCTATTTGCTGGCTTGTTTAAATGCAGATAAAGTAGGGGCTTGAATTGGTACCTCTATTATGATTGAAAGAGTCTTTATGTATTTCATGCTTAATGGTATCAGTGTAAGGTTAATCTGATTTTAGCAAAGAAACCCTAATTTCAGTATTAAAGCATAAATCTGTTCTGACGAAACATAAGTCTGAATCTCAGCTCAGCTCAGCGGCATGTCCAAACTGTACCATAATGTATTAATCTGTTTTAGTGAATAAATCACAAAATTGCAGTATTGTTTAAATTGTTTCTGAAATCTCAGTACAGTTATATCCAGGTAGATTTGAGTGATGCTCCTCTTTCTACAGCATGAAGGCCTTATAGATTATAATTAGATTGAAGCAATTCATCTACACTTTGACTGTATATACTGTAGGTAAGATGACAGGAACGAGTGGTTCCATCATAAGCCTGCATAAAACAGTATACAATAAAAGAGACAATGTACAAGGACAGTAACAACATACTCAATGACATGACGGATATGTGTGTTCATTCAAAGAAAGGTTTTCCTATGAATTAATTAGAGAAGAGTCCATTTTTACTGTGCATTGGGTTTTTCCTATGGAAAATGTAATGAGTGTTCCTCTCCTTTGGGCCATAAAACCAGTGATATCAGCGTTGGTTGCCATGGTGACCAGGGGCCTGGTGTCTTTCTGAGGTGTAAAGACGCATTTCGGGGGAAGGGTCCATAGGTCCTCATATGGCTTGTTAACTGAGGGGTGTTACAGAGTATTTGTTAAATATAGCTAAAAATATATATATTGTGTGTTGGATTGGTCCAGACGCTACAGCATTCCCAAGCCGATCACGCCCCAAACCCGTCAATCATTACATCAAAGCAGGGCTCACAATAGGTCAACATTAACCAAATGCATTTCGCCTGCCTCAACATCGCTCACTGGCTGTGCTCCAGTCCATTTTTTTATGCCCTTCAATCGCAAACTTCCCTCCATCTCCTTCACTCAGATGTACATCATTGATTACGTTGCACGAGTGCCCACTACTGGCGGAACCCTTGGAATGGGCTGGACTGAAACGTCCTAAGCCCTTGATCACTTAGAATCTGCTATAGAGTTGGTTTATTTTTTACATTTTTCCCTTCCAAATTTGTTTGGTGCAGCATTCTATATGAATATAGGTATGTTTGGGCTGTTTTAAATGTATAAAAAAAATCATTTATATATTATATTTGGATATATACATTTGGAACGAGGATAAAAAGACAAAAAAAACAAACAAACATGCAAATAAGTTCAAACATCCATTCAATATCTATTATTTCCTGAATATTACTGATCAAAAAGTAGGCTACTGTTCACATGCATTTTACTACTATATAGTATAGTAATATAGTAATAATTTAACACTTTCTCCTGTTTTATTGTTGGTTTCCTCTTTTCTGATAATTTGGAATGAGGATAAAAAGATTTTTTTTAAAAGCATGCAAATAAGTTCAAACATCAATTCAATATCTACTATTTCCTGAATATTATGAAATTCAAGATGGCCTCTGATGACGTCATAATATGCAAATTAGACGAGTATATTTACACCCTACATATTTGTATGTATGTAATATGTATTTAATTTACATATTAAAACTAGTGTAGGAAATGGCAAATATAAATTATATAATGGAATTTTAATTTTCATTGTGCACTAAACGCTGCACTTATGTATGGGAAAATGTAAATTTAAATACTTCGGCTCGGAATGCATTTTCAAATACATTCAGAAATACATTGCCATTTTACAAACTGTATTGCCATTTTGCATATTAAATTTTAAAATGAATATTGCTAACCATATGCTTCCATAGTTTCCGCTTGCAGAAAAACACACAGCAAAAAAAAAGGTAAATTTAACATGTCATTCTTCTAAGTTATTTTCAATATTGTTATGTAAAAATGTATTTAGATTTATTTATTTAAATATTTTTTATTTGTATTTTTTTCTGTTATTGTGATAATAGAACATTTAAACATCAGATTCATGGATAATTTATGTAGAAGCAGATCAATAAAAAAAAGCTGTATATAAATATGTATTATGTTTGAGCTTTAAGGCCTACTGCAGCAAGTCTTAAAAGATTTTTACAAGTAACTCATTTGTGCACTATTGAAAGTGAGCTAACAACATAATATAAAATATTAAAGTAATTTTGTAAATAATTGTATCATATATTATAAGTTTCATATTGTATAGTGTTGGAACTGATGCATTGGCAGGAATATGATTGACAACTTTAAATAGACGGATAATTCCTCTAAATCTATTTGTGGGCAGAGACAGACAGTTATTTCGACTGAAGAGAAAAGAAGCCTTTAGAGAGCTTGTTAAAACTGTTTACAATGTTTGTGGTCAAGGCAATTAGCATGAGACCAGTGTCCATATAAAACAAACCAAATCAAACCTTTACAAAACACTACAGGAAACATGCCAACAGAAAACATGGTAAGATTGCATGTAACTTTATTATCTTTTGATATCTATCTATCTATCTATCTATCTATCTACAGACTTCCCAGTTAAAGACCATGACCATTCAAATTAACACAACTTTCTATGTCTAATTAGTGTTCCAATAACAACAACAAAACCTACATAATAGTTGCATATCATTCCAGATGCAGCCACTGCTAGAGAATGAGTCCAGTGTCTTAGTATTTACACTCTCCGGTCTCAATGAAACAATGGAAAACAGATATGTGTTTTTTTCTTTCACTGCACTGTTTTATCCCTTGATGGTCTTTTGTAATGTAACAGTAATTTTCACTATAATCTCACATAAGAAGCTTCATGAGCCAATGTATATGTTTATCTGTAATCTGTGTGTAAATGGACTTTTTGGAACCTCTGGATTCTACCCTAAATTCATGTATGATTTATTATCATATTATCATGTGATTTCTTATGATGGATGTATGATTCAAATATTTGTCATTTATTCATCTGCTTTGTGTGACTTTTCAACATTAACAGTGATGGCATATGACAGGTATGTGGCAATATGTAGACCACTGGAGTATCATTCAATAATGACCAATCAGAGGGTTCTTCAGTGTATCCTTTTCTCCTGGCTGACTCCGTTTTTTTGCATGTCTGTTCTAATTATATTAATTGCTAGACTCACTTTATGTGGCTCTACTATTGAAAAGTTATACTGTGAGATTTGGGCAGTTGCAAAACTTTCATGTTTTTCCACAACATTAAATAATGTGTTTGGGTACATCGTTATTCTTGCATACTTTGCACATGCAGTATTGATATTTTGCTCATACATTCACTTGATTAAAAAGTGCATGAAGTCAATAGAGAGCAGGCACAAATTTATACAAACATGTGTACCACATCTGCTTTCACTGATCAACGTGACTACTGCATTGTTATTTGATGTACTGTACAGTCGTTATGGCTCAAAGAATTTGCCACAAGGTGTGCGCAATTTCATGGCCCTGGAATTCTTACTCGTACCACCCATTTTAAATCCACTTATTTATGGTCTAAATCTGAAAACAATACGACAGCAAGTTATTAGACTGTTTTTCAAGAAGCAAGTGGGAATATCCGAGTGAAGATTTTATCAAGTCAAAAGACCCTATAATTTTATATTTCATAATGATTGTGACTCTTTTTGTTTTAAGAAAATAAATTTTATGGACATTGTTTACAGAAAATAAGCCTTTTGATTTTACCATGATTAATGGGTGTTCTTAGGTATGAAATGAAGTAGAAGACCTATGAAACGGAACACAAGGGTGTTTGGAAGATCAAAAAAATATTCACTTTTTAAATTTTGAGTGAAATTTTCTTGCATTCATGTGCAAGTCAACATTTGTTAATGTCAAATAAAACATCTCTGATATAATTCATATTTGCTCTTCTAAAAAAAACTCTCAGTGTGTATGTGTTTTAACAGCAATGTGTGTGTGTGTATCCTTGAGAAAAAAATAATACAACTACAATAGCATAATGTTCAATTCACATACTTTGCTTTGCATTCGGTCATTTTCCCACTCACTGCCATATTGTCAAGTTATCGAACATATAAATTGGCTATGAATACAACGATATATTCCTGAGACAATGATGCAAACAGGGGTGGTTGTTTAGCCAAATGTCTTCACTTACAGTATATAGTGAAATATCATGACAACCGACTAGTTTATGGTAGTCTATGAGATATCATCACTAATATAGTGAAGCAAACATAAGTATGTGTATGTGTGTCACAAAGGTGTTGAATGTAGTTATATTTGGGCAACTTTTCTAAGTCCAGTAGAAGTACATTGGAAACAACATATTACAACTTGGTCTGTTCAGCCATGGTTCTTTTTTTATTTTCCTTTTCTTTTCTTTTCTAAAATCAAGTTTTGTGTAAATTTCTAGTTAAAAATATGCTTTTGAATTATAGAAAATATTCAATTTGTTATACTGTAGATTGCTCTTTGTATGTGCTATTTCACAATGGTTATTAAACAATAAATGATTCACCAAGTAATAACAAATAACGTGTCATTGTAATTCTATTACAAAAAGAAAAAAGAAACCCTGCAGTAGGAACTAGCAGCTTGTGCCTGCATTGTGGGCCTTGTACCTATGCCTGCTGTTGGGATGTGGCAGATATGTCTGCTGCAGGAGAGTGGAGAATGTTGCCTCCACTGCTGACCTGACTGCGAACCATCATCCTGCCTGGTGATGGTTTGTGTGGACTTTTCTGTTTTTGACAGTGTTGTTGGTCATTTTCACATGTGGGCAAGAAATTGCTCAATAAATGAAAGTGCCACTGACAGACAAGCAGAAATATATGAGGGAATATTGCGAACTTTATGTGACAAAATCCTCGCTGCTGGTTGCTATGAGATGTTAAAAAATGTGTCCATGGACATTTCTATCAAAGATTCTGGATACAATTTTTACAAGATTTTTTTTTTAGTGCCATGTAGAAATTCCATGTAGTCTAGGCCAGTGTTTCCCAAACTTTTTTTAGTCGCGGCACCCTTTGGAAATTTTAACAAACTTGTGGCACCCTACAAAATTAATTTTGTCACAATATTTTAATTTCTAACTTCGATATGATAATTTGAAACGTGTAGATATTTGGTACAACAGGGAAGAACTGCAGAATATAATGTCATACAGATATTTTTAATA
Source organism: Sinocyclocheilus grahami (assembly GCF_001515645.1). NCBI lineage: Eukaryota > Metazoa > Chordata > Actinopteri > Cypriniformes > Cyprinidae > Sinocyclocheilus > Sinocyclocheilus grahami. The sequence continues at coordinate 211,443 of NW_015506488.1, read as the reverse complement.
TTATTTAAAAATTGTGTCCTATGGTAGTCTATGAGATATCATCACTAATATAGTGAAGCAAACATAAGTATGTGTATGTGTGTCACAAAGGTGTTGAATGTAGTTATATTTGGGCAACTTTTCTAAGTCCAGTAGAAGTACATTGGAAACAACATATTACAACTTGGTCTGTTCAGCCATGGTTCTTTTTTTATTTTCCTTTTCTTTTCTTTTCTAAAATCAAGTTTTGTGTAAATTTCTAGTTAAAAATATGCTTTTGAATTATAGAAAATATTCAATTTGTTATACTGTAGATTGCTCTTTGTATGTGCTATTTCACAATGGTTATTAAACAATAAATGATTCACCAAGTAATAACAAATAACGTGTCATTGTAATTCTATTACAAAAAGAAAAAAGAAACCCTGCAGTAGGAACTAGCAGCTTGTGCCTGCATTGTGGGCCTTGTACCTATGCCTGCTGTTGGGATGTGGCAGATATGTCTGCTGCAGGAGAGTGGAGAATGTTGCCTCCACTGCTGACCTGACTGCGAACCATCATCCTGCCTGGTGATGGTTTGTGTGGACTTTTCTGTTTTTGACAGTGTTGTTGGTCATTTTCACATGTGGGCAAGAAATTGCTCAATAAATGAAAGTGCCACTGACAGACAAGCAGAAATATATGAGGGAATATTGCGAACTTTATGTGACAAAATCCTCGCTGCTGGTTGCTATGAGATGTTAAAAAATGTGTCCATGGACATTTCTATCAAAGATTCTGGATACAATTTTTACAAGATTTTTTTTTTAGTGCCATGTAGAAATTCCATGTAGTCTAGGCCAGTGTTTCCCAAACTTTTTTTAGTCGCGGCACCCTTTGGAAATTTTAACAAACTTGTGGCACCCTACAAAATTAATTTTGTCACAATATTTTAATTTCTAACTTCGATATGATAATTTGAAACGTGTAGATATTTGGTACAACAGGGAAGAACTGCAGAATATAATGTCATACAGATATTTTTAATATTATTTAAAAATTGTGTCCATCAATGGTGGCAATCAGTAGGCTAATTTCTAATGAAGAAACCAATTTACTTGTCTGGTTTCTGTGGTCTTATTCTGATGGTAGTCGAGGTGACTAGGTCTTCGCAGGGGATCCGTCTCTGGGGCGCATATAGTCGACATGGTCTCCTCTGACATTCAGGGCTGTAGAGGTCATCTCTGGGTGCTGATCAACCATCTGATCTGGATATGGACTGGATCTGGGTGGCTACAGTGACCATCTGATCTGGATACAGACTCGATCCGTATGGCTGCGGTGACCTCGGAATAAGAATGAAAGAGACTAATATTAGTTTAGATGACATTGTTCTTATGATGTAGTGAGTACATCAGATGTTTTGGGAAGTGATCCCGGTTCTGGTTGACCTAATTAATGCAGCCTAACAATCCTTTAACGAATTTGAATTACAGAACTGAAATGGTGTATTATGTGTAAACCAGATTAAAGAGATGGGTCTTTAATCTAGATTTAAAATGACAGAGTGTGTCTGCCTCCCGAACATTGCTAGGTAGATTGCATCCTGTATATTTTGCATTGCTGTATATTTTGAATTAATTAGGCCTAATGAACATGGTTACCTGGCTTTCTTCTTTTTCCTGTCAGCATTTTTCCTGTAAATGTACTTGTCTAGAAAATGATTCAATAAAATTAGTGGGAGATTTATCATCCTCAAACCCGAACATGGTAAAAAGTGTGTATTTGACTCAAGTGTGTTTTTTAGGTTGTGAATGACATCCATTATTTAAAAAAAAAATATATATATATATATTTGCAACCTTCTTCTCTGGTTTTTTTTTTTAAAGTCCCAACAACCAGTCCCAACAACCATTTTATTTTGATATGTCCATATCAGGTCTGTTCTGAAATTTAAAGGGATAGTTCACCTACAAACATTTTGTTATCATTTACTTACTCTTCTGCCATTCCAAACCCAATTACGGTTTCTTTTCATAACATAAAATGTTTTCCGCTCCATTCCAGCTATATTCATTTAAATAGTTGAATACAAAGGACAAATACGTTAAAGCATTACAAAGGTGTACAATAAAATCGCCATATACCCCAAGTAGCCAGAGCTTTGTTTTGTATGGTCTGATTTTATTGCACAGCTGTGTAAATATTTTTCAGAATACTTTTTTTATATAAATCCTAACAGTATACAGGTTTAGAGAGGGAGTAAATAATTTAGTATAAGTAATTTTGTCTTGCTAGCTAACACAGTCATAGAGACATCAAAAATGAAAAGTGATTTTAATTTTTTTCTTTAGGACAACACAAAAAATAAGGGTGAGCTGACAGGAACAGGAAATTAACACTATACACAGTGTATTTATTTTTTTTTTACATTTGGCCTGCTCTACTATTGTAAGTGCAAGGAGAGAGAGGGAAAGGCAAGGCAGGAAGACTTTATGGCAGAACAAAATTACTTGGAGGTAGTTGAAAGTATAGTATTGATTTTCCAAAAGCAGATTAGAAGTTTAATGTTGAAATTCATGTTGGCCTCTTTGTATTCATATATTAAAGTATAATATAATTTCAGGGAGAGTTTAGAAATGTAAAGGAAAAAGATCAGGACAGTTCAAAACCAGGTGATGAGGTGAGTTGAGCTAAAAATGAACACCAACATTGAGCTGAAAACTGACAGTGCCAGAAACTGAAAATACTGTCCAGAATGCAAATGCTTGAGCAATATATCATCAACTTATCTAATGTACTGCCCCAAGCCTCACAAGAAAAATGCTGTTGTTGTGCATTATGTTTGGTTCCCTTTCAGTCGGTCACTCCGAGTCACGTCGGTGACCGACGAATTGGGATATCGCTTCGATAGACCAATCTACTTCGAGTGTAAACTAAACGAGCCAATGCACATTGGCATGCAATTATTGCATCCAGCTGCCGTTGATCTCAGCGTGAGTATAATAAGGCAGCAGGTGCAATGCATACCAGCCTTTCGCTTTGGAGCCGAGCGACAACATCGTTCTGCTCTATATTTATTTCGAGAACTACAAGTTCAGCACGCTCTCGGAAGCTTTCTGTGTTGGCGAGATGGTGCTTCAGCGGTGGTTGTTCCAGTGTCGAGTGGGTTGCGCACTTCAGGCTGCACTACCCCCTGTCGTGTTGCAAGCGGCCATCTCCCCTGTGCGCCTCAGCACTAAAAGAGCATTTCCTAAAAGAGCTAATTTCTCTAAAAGAGCTCCACGGGTGTGTCTTTATAAAGACGACGGATCGTCCTTATAAGGATGCCGTTTCACCCGTGCGTTTCTGGGTGCGGTTGTTACCTGGCACTGGGTGATGGTCACGATCGCTGCCTCATGTGTCTGGGCATCAACCACGCTGAGGTGGCCTTCGTGGATGAGTCATGTTCTCATTGTAGGAAGAAGACCATCTCGGAGCTGCGAACCAGGTACCGCTACTCGCAAGGGGGCGGACTCCTGTTGCCGCAATCTGGTACTCGTTCTGGTGGACAGACGAGAACCACTTCCGGCAGTAGCGCGGGCGGTTTGAGGGTTACAGTGATGGCAAACCCCGCAGGGAACCAACCCTCTGGGGACCATCACTCCTCTTGCTTCTCCGATCCAGTGGAGCGCCCCACGGAACGCGCTGGGCCCTCTTTAAAGAGCGTACCAGCGGTATCCAGTGGACCTCCCCCCGACCAGATGTCGATCTCAGCATCGGAGGGAGAGTGCATGACGAGCTCACCAGGTCGTGGACGGCACCTTTCACTGCCAGAAACCGGCCGGCGGGCTCCTCCTCCCTCACCACCCCTCGACGGCGGTGCAGAGAAGGGGTATTCGGCGATCTCCCCGGTGGAGCGGGCGGTAGCGATGCAATTGTGTCCTAAGTCCGCCTCCTCCTGGCGGGGAGACCCGGTATTTCCTTCCCGGGCCTGTAGGCATTCGTCTGGTCTAACCGGCAGTGCCTATATGGCTTGCGGGGAAGTTGCTTACACGGCCAATCTTGGATCTGAGAGTTTTGAACCGGGCCCTTCATCGGCTACCGTTCAAGATGTTGACACAGAAACGCATCTTCGGGTGCGTCCGTCCCCGAGAATGGTTTGCAGCGATCGACCTGAAGGATGCTTACTTTCATGTGTCGATCCTTCCGCGCCACAGACCATTTCTGCGGTTTGCATTCGAAGGATGGGCATATCAGTACAAGGTCCTGCCCTTCGGTCCTGCCCTTCTGTCCCTGTCTCCCCATGTCTTTACGAAAGTCGCGGAGGCAGCTCTTGTTCCCCTCAGAGAGCAGGGTGTTCGCGTTCTCAACTATCTAGACGATTGGCTTATACTAGCACAGTCTCAGGATCAGTTGTGCGAGCACAGGGACCTGGCGCTTCAGCACCTCAGCCTGTTGGGCCTTCAGGTCAACTGGGAAAAGAGTAAACTCTCCCCGACGCAGAGGATCTCTTTTCTCGGTATGGAGTTGGATTCAGTCGAACAGACAGCGCGTCTCACAAAGGAACGTGCGCGGTCGGTGCTAGCCTGCTTGAATATGTTCAAGGGCAGGACAGCGGTCCCACTGATACTTTTTCAGAGGCTCCTGGGGCATATGGCGGCCGCAGCGGCACTTACACCGCTCGGCCTGTTACATATGAGACCGCTCCAGCACTGGCTTTATGGCCGAGTCCCGAGGTGAGTGTGGAAGCGCGGCAATCACCGGGTCCAAGTTACACCGGCCTGTTGCCAAACCTTCACCCCGTGGTCAGATCTTGCGTTCCTCCGGGCAGGGGTGCCCCTAGAGCAGATCTCCAGGCATGCTGTGGTCTACACAGATGCCTCCACCACCGGGTGGGGTGCCACGTACAAACGAGTACGCCGTCTCAGGGGTTTGGAGGGGCCTGTACAGTCGACGAGCTGTCTCGAACAATGCACCCGGTAGAATGGCGACTCCATCCCCAGACGGTCCAGCTGTTTCGGAGGCGCTCAGGTAGACCTGTTTGCTTCTCCAGAAACCTCTCACTGCCAGTTGTTCTACTCCCAGACCGAGGGAACACTCGGCACAGACGCACTGGCACACAGCTGGCCGCAGTGAGCCTTCTCGCACAGACACTGTGCAAAATCCGGGAGGACGAGAAGCAAGTCTTGCTAGTGGCGCCGTACTGGCCCACTCGGACCTGGTTCCCCGAGCTAGTGCTCCTCGCGACAGCTCCTCCTTGGCCGATTTCTCTGAGGAAGGATCTACTGACTCAGAGACAGGGCACCGTTTGGCACCTGCGTCCAGACCTTTGGAAACTCCATGTCTGGTTCCTGGACGGGACGCGGAGGTTCTTGTTGACCTACCCCAGGAGGTAGTGAACACTATCACTTCGGCAAGAGCACCGTCTACGAGACACGCTTATGCCTTGAAGTGGAACCTGTTCATCGAGTGGTGTTCTTCTCGTCGAGAAGACCCCCGGAGATGCCAGATTGTGGTCGTGCTTTCCTTTCTGCAGCAAGGGCTTGAGCGAAGGCTGTCTCCCTCCACCCTCAAAGTCCAGGTTGCTGCTATTGCTGCGTACCATGACCCGGTGAATGGGAAGTCGGCAGGTAAGCATGACCTCGTCATCAGGTTCCTTAGAGGGACCAGGAGGTTGAATCCTTCCCGGCCCCCCTCTATACCATCTTGGGACCTGTCTCTAGTGCTAAAATCACTACAGCAGGGCACATTCGAGCCTTTGCATTCAGTTGAGCTAAAGTTTCTTTCATTGAAAACTCTGCTCCTGCTTGCACTGGCCTCCATCAAGAGGGTAGGGGACCTGCACACATTTTCGGTCGACGATTCGTGCCTAGAGTTTGGGCCGGCTGACTCCCAGGTAATCCTGAGGCCCCGGCCCGGCTACGTGCCCAAGGTTCCTCACTAGATTCTATAGCCTCCGTGTGGAGCCGGTATCCTCCTGTGTTCTCACCTCAAACGGGTAGTGGCACCGAGAGGCCCCGGTTAGTGTCGGCTTGCTAAAACTGCTCCAGAGTGTCCTACAGTAGACCCTGTTGAGATCCTCCATCACCCTCGGCAGCGGACGCGGCGGAACGTCCGTCACCGGGCCTTCACGATGAATCCACGGGAACCGGAAGGCTGGGTTCCATATTGAGACCTAAGTGGTTCTTGTATGTGTATAGCCCACGGTATAGCCATAGAGGCCGTGTTTCCCCGGCAGACTTCTGCCTTTCCAAGAGGGTTACAATCACCTCCAGTTCTTCATATACACCTAAACGGATGCTATATGTGTTATTTGCTTCCAAAAACTCCTTCGGGAAGGATGGGGCTTCCGCAGCATCCCTGTTCCAAGTGGAGCGGGTACGTTTTCCCAGTGTTATCCAATCTCACTCAGTAAGGTAGTGCTTTGAAAAATGGTGAGTGGAACTACTTGTCCCGAGCCCCGGCCTACACCAGATAGGGGCGCAGGTGGCTCGCACAGGGCACTGGAAGGGGCAGCACCATGGCGCTTTGGTAGGGATCCCAATTCGTCGGTCACCGACGTGACTCGGAGTGACCGACTTAAAGGGAACGTCTTGGTTATGTATGGTAACCCTCGTTCCCTGAAGGAGGGAACGGAGACGTCACATCGCCATGGTTGCTGTACCACCGCTGAGCGGCCGGGTCGTCGGTCCTCAGCGAAAACCTGGTATGCATTGCACCTGCTGCCTTATTATACTCACACTGTGATCAGCGGCAGCTGGATGCAATAATTGCATGCCAATGTGCATTGGCTCGTTTAGTTTACACTCGAAGTAGATTGGTCTATCGAAGCGATATCCCAATTTGTCGGTCACCGACGTGCCGTCTCTGTTCCCTCCTTCAGGGAACGAGGGTTACCATACTTAACCGAGATGTTTGTTCAGCCACTATCATGGTACAGGCCCCTGCACAGTGGCTGTAGAAACACATTTTCAAACTGTTTAGCACCATGGTATTTATGCAGCGTGGGATAGTGTGTTGTCCTGCATGAAAATCCTTTTATTTCTGAGAGCACTATTCTTCATTTTATACCACAGCAGAAAGTGAAAATCTTTTTTTAACGCAAAAATAAATTGGGGGGGGGGGGGGGGGGAATACCGCACAAGACTATCCAGACAAATCATTAAGCTCAGGTCAGTGAGAGTTCTCAGAACCACCACTAAATTTATATTAGATAGATCAACAGCTGATATAGTCAACCATCCGCTCTGATATATATATATATAGGGGCAAGAAAGAGAGAAAGAGGAAGTACAGGAAGATCACATTACAGAGAATGATGACACTGAGGTGGGTGAAAATCGAGCAATTACATGTTTCGAATGATCGAAAATTGACATCCCTAGTACTTATTAAACCTTAAATAGTGACCAGAATTTATATTGAATAATTTTCATAAAGGGGGTAAATTCATTAATATATTTCAACTTAGCTGTATATAATGTGTTTTAGGACCCTGATATCAAGATAGAGAATAGACAGATTGGAGAACATGCAAGTCAAGTCAAGTTTATGCCTACTCAGATTCTTTAAAACAAGACTCTTCACTTTCAGGAGAAATGGTTTAGAGAATATTCTTGGCTTCATTACTGTCCTTCATTCAATTTTTTACTGCACAAAGTATTTTGCAAATTCCAAGTCAATGCTTGCTTCAAAAATGGATTCAGCTTTTATTTCAAATGGCTTTTGAAACTGGAAAAAAGGCAGTTTAAAAAATTGATGCTCATAAAGACAGTCAGTGTCACAAAGTAGCTCTGATGACTAGGATTCAGGAGACACATCCTGTTAATGTGCAACTTTCACATGAGTGTGAAAAACAACAAGAAAGAGCAAGACTAAATTTAATTAAAATATTCAATGGTGCAAAGTACTTGGCACGAAAAAGGCTGCCATTTAGAGGAGCTGACAGTGAAAGTAGAAATTTAAGCCAACTCCTGCAATACAAAGTGGAAGATGATGCTGAGCTTAGTTAAAAGGACATGTGGACTCTACAAGTTCTCAAACAGTACGGATATGTGTTGACTGCTTTGGAGGAATTTACATCCTGTGGCACAACCGATATATCAATTAAGGCCAACAGATTTCATGAAAAATTACTTTAGGGAAACACCATGCTTGGCCTTTTAATCAGGGATTGAAATTAACTTTTTCGCTCACCAGCCAATTTGGCTACTAAATTTTTAAGTTACCAACCATTCATAACTTCTACTAGCCAAAAAAAAAAAAAAGACAGAAATAAACCAACAGTTTTAGGCTGTCTACACTGGGTGTGACAAAGCAACCGTTGCAAATCATTTTGTGTCAGGACTAGGGGTGTGCGATATTGACAAAAAATAATATCTCAATATTTTCTGGGATTTTATCAATAAATATAATTAGACAATATTTTGCTGAGTGTGTTATTGTGCTGATATCTTAAGGACAACCGTGGACAGCTGACTCCTAAAGTTTTTGATATTCTTCATATTCTGTGTGGTCAGTTCACAGCAGTGATAGAAATTAATCTTTTCCAATAAGTTTAAATAGATGTTTACCTTTTATGCACATTTTTACCTTTATTAAGCAATTTTTTTTCTAAAAGTGTACATCATCTTTTGAGTCAAATTCTTACATTTAATCAGTCAATTATAATAATACATTTAGGCTGTTACTAAAACTAAATCAGTATCAATAAAATTCATATCTGCAGGCGTTGCATATGAAGTGGCATTTAGATGTATTTACATGTGTTAACCACTTACTGTGCGCCCCTGTTTTTGAGCATTTACTGAAAAACGACATACCCAAATAAAAATGTCTGTAGTTCTTGAACCCTATGGTCTATATTTATAAATCTAGTATTGTTTGAAACTAGACACTTGATCCTTTGTTACTCTGGAGTCATAATAACTCAATTAGTATAGCAACAGAGTAAAACAAGGTAAAATGTACATGAAAGTGACTCACGATATCTTTGAATGAAATTCACTAATGGAAAAATGAATGAGGCTTTCATGCCAAATGCCTGAAAACACCATAAAGATAAAGCTGAATGTCTGACCATATTTTTATTCAAATTTTAAGATGATACTCCCAAAAATGTAGTTTCTGTAAGATTTTATTTACAAAAAAGTCTAGGCATTTTTTCAAAAAAGCAATTTGGAGACTCCAAATTGACACCTGGTAACCAAATGAGGCAAAACTACGTTCAATATGGGGTGCTGTGTGTACATTAATGAGGAAAAAAAATTAACTTAAATGATTTTAGCAAATGGCTGCAATATAACAAAGAGTGAAAAATTTAAGGGGGCCTGAATACTTTCCGTACCCACTGTATGTATACAAATTCAGAACTGCTCTGCCCACCATAACACACAAGAAAAAAAATATTTCAGGAACGAAACAACATCATGTTGCTCAGAGACACAAAACAGTACTGTGGCTATGTGTTTGGAATGTTTTGTGTTGTCGAAATAGTGCAGAAATAGCGCAAAAACAGCCAACCCTGATAGCAACAGACTCCGGGGCGGATCCGCCCTCAAGTCGGCAGCTCCGCTGTACTGTCAGACTCTGTTCGGTCATTCGCCCAGAATATGCCCCGCCTCCGGACAGTGCACTGTCAGTTAGCGGACTCATTATGGACACGGCGCGGATTAGCGATCCGTTTAATTAATCCAAGCCGGATCCGGTCCGTATCCAGATCAGATGATGGACCTGCACCCTGAGACGACCACAACACAGCCCTGAATGTCAGCGAAGACCACGACAAGTGAACATCACGACTGGACTGACATCAGCACAGATCCTCAGCAAAGACCACGAGAAACAGACAAGTCCTTTGCACAGACCCCTATGGCCAGCGATGAATGTGTCAGGCCAGGAGCTGCTAGGACCACAATGCAGTTTTATCCTGCTTATAGTCACTGTTAATCCATAATCATCCACTACTGGCTGAACGGCAGCCCTGCTGGACAGACTACAATTTCTCCTCTGATCAAATGACAGCGTGACGTATCCTAATCTTCAAACAGCAGGAGCTGGATGAAATATTCTGAATGCCATCAGTCCACAATCTCACTAGCAATGCAGCCTGAAATCATAATCACCCCATCTTTGTTCTTTTATCCAGAGGAGAGCTGAGCTGACTGCTCCTGGTTTCTCTCAAGCTGTTTTTTCTTCGTTTCAGTCACCTGCTGAAGTTTGGGTTCCACTGTCACCTCTGGCTTGCTTAGCTGGGGTTTAAAAGACACTGAGTATTCAAGAATAATATTGATTTGATTGTACTGACACTATTGCATAATGACAAGACTTGAACTGAACTGAGTTGGATTATGATATCACTGTTTTCTCCAGAGCTGCTTTATCGCCATTACTTTGTTTCATAATGCATTAATTTTGCAACATTTTCACTGATATTGAATTTTATTAAATCAACATCAAGCTGACACAAAGTGAATAATGAAACTTTTGTGTGCTATAAAATTCCTTATGGCTGAATTGAACTAATTCATTCGTAAATATTAACATAACAAATTTATTGAACTGAATTGTCTTTTTAGAGGTAAAGTTCTTCATTAAATAAAACAATGTTTTTGTACAATTTGTGGTTGCATTTTATTTTAAATTTTTCTTCATGTAATTACCTACTTTTTATAGAGTGTTTCATTATTACTGGCCAAGGAAAGTTTTGAATGATTTTATGGTTTATTAATATTAATAAAGGGAGACATATTACACTTTTATAGAGCAGTCTAGTCTATATATTGTTTGTTGGCTCTATTTTAGGTATTTCCATCTAGTTTTGGCCAGATTACCCATTTTAAATAAGGTATAGACCCACTAAATCAGCGGGTCCAGATCGGATCCGGGCCGAATGAGTTACTTAATCAGTGGGTCCTGATCGGATCCGGTTCGGATCCGTTTCTTTATCAACGGGTCCGGATCGGATCCGGGCCGGATGAACCGCTTTATTAGCGGATACGGGTAGGGTCTGGACCGGATCCGGTCCGGATCCGTAATCCTTATCTGTTCCGGATCCGTTGCGCTGTGCAAGTGGACTCCGATACGGACCCGTTTTGCGGATCCGTTCTGGAGCTTGTGGTGACTCAGGGGCGGATCCGCTCCGGAGTAATTTTGCTATCTGGGAATATGGTGTCTAAAACGTGAGTCTCTTGATATTAATTAATTGTTTATTAAACTGTTGTATAAAATCAATATCACATTTGTAACATTGCTGATTTTTTAAGAAAAAACGTCACTCTTCGTGTGATATTGATTAACTAAATTAATTGATATAAATATATACATTTCCTGCCCCCTTATCTTGAATTATGTGATCATTCTTAATGCATATTAATAGACTGACTCATGCAGTGAAAAAACACACTCTAAATGCGCACACGCGCACTAAAGCCGGTGTTGGTCTAACCAGACTTCGTCGCATCGTGTATGCATGTCTCGAGTGGTGGAGGTAATGAATTACAAATACTCACGTTACTGTAATTAAGTATTTTTTTCGGGTACTTGTACTTTTTTGAGTCTATTTTTTGAGTCTATTTTTAATTTATCACTTGTACTTAAGTACAAATTAAGCAAGATAATCCACTTCGTTACTTTCAAATCATAGTTTGTTATGGAGTACGCCCACAATTTGAATTGATGTTCAAACCTTTGATGGCACTTCAGTAGCCAATAAAGATATCCGAACGTAAACGGACCAATAAAAGCCCTGATATCTTAACCGGGAAAAGCCGCCACTTTTCCAAGCTGCGTCTCCCTCTTTCCTCTCAGACAGCGAGTTTGACACGCATCCACCTCCTGTCAATTACAGAGTCTGAATGTCCGCGCGGGATTGCAGGTATTCCGTATAATTTTAATAATATCCGTGCAAATGTGTCATGTAATCGCAGAAAACTGGATGCGAGCTCTCAAATATGCCAAACTTATACAAATGGACTGCCTGTCCTCTCACTCCGATATTGCTTGTGCGCACTCAGACTGTGTGCAATCGCGATCTCTCCGTGCTTAAAGTAGAAATTATTTCTCTTTGCTCATGGATTAAACTTTGTCAAAAGTGATCAACCATTCAGAATAGATCCACGCCTGATCGATGAAAATCCTACTGTAAATTGTATTGGCTGTAAGTGAAATGCACCGGAAAGTCTTTCAACAATCAAAGATGGAACTATTTGTCTGATTTGTACATATAAATATCCTAGTCTGTCCAACTGTATCACTACATTGTACAGACATTAGGGTCAAAGCCATCTGATGTTCCATTTATCTAAATAAATAGGTCTGACATATATGGCTCTTAAATCACTGCTTATAATAATTCAGTGTTGTCATATTTCAAATACCTCAACTGAAGTGAGGTAATTTGTTTTATAATTTTATTACTGAATGTGTTTCAGAATAGATCCACGCCTGATCGATGAAAATCCTACTGTAAATTGTATTGGCTGTAAGTGAAATGCACCGGAAAGTCTTTCAACAATCAAAGATGGAACTATTTGTCTGATTTGTACATATAAATATCCTAGTCTGTCCAACTGTATCACTACATTGTACAGACATTAGGGTCAAAGCCATCTGATGTTCCACTTATCTAAATAAATAGGCCTAACATATATGGCTCTTACATCATTGCTTATAAAAATGTAGTGGTGTCATATTTCGGATACCTCAGCAGAATTAAGGTCATTTGTTTTATAATTTTATTACTGAATGTGTACTTGTCTTTTTTTGTAAATTCAATTCAGTTTGAAATAGGGCTGAATGATTAATTGCATTTCCGATAATATCACTGCGATTACACTCGGTCACATGACACGCGAGAGTAAAGAGGCGTGTTCGACTTGAAGATCGATTATGGCAAGCCGTCTTAGCTTAAATTGTTTGCAGCGTTACTCGTCGTAATTGCATTTTTACTAGTAAGAATTCAGTTAGAGAGCTCTATAATTCAACTCTTACTAGTAACAATTATAATTAGAAAGCTCTACAATTGCATTAGAGAGCTCTCTAGTTCAATTATTACTAGTACAATTACTATTAAAGAGCTCTGCAATTGCATGACATCAAAGTACAGCGAGAGAAAGCATAAGGAGACGTCCACTCTCTTATAGCTCTCGCAGTACACATACCCATCTGTCTAAGCAGCGCTGCTTCAAGTCGAGCGCGGGCCATCAGCAGAAAAAGAACAGAAATAAAACAGTAAACAGCCAAAGGATGTAACTTAGAATGGGAGATGGATCGGTTTGTGAAAGGGAAGAGAAAAGCCATAGATGAAGTCGCACAGACCCAGGCAGGTGCTGGTCATTCGAAAGATGAATGCAGAAAATATGACGAGGCATATCTTGCTCTCGGCTTCACTCACCGTGTCTATACCGGACGCTACAGTTGTTGCATTGTGCCGCAACAGCTCTACACTGGACGCAACAAAGGGAACTTTGCAAATCATTTTAACTTTGTGTCAGTACGTCATAATTAGAACAAGCACCAGTTTAATGTCGATCATCAGCTCTGTCGCTCCTGATGGCGATGGCTCAACAACTGTGGCAGGCTCTGGCTCTCCGTCTGCGGTGGGCTCGGGCAGCTCCACGCCACGGGATGGTCCTTGACTGGGCTCTAGGTCCTGAGTGGGGCTGGTGTTGTTGTCCGCGATGTCCACGGTCAGAGGTGACTTGCAGGACACCAGCACCCACTCGATGATGGCGGTGATGCTCTCTAGAGGACCATCTCCGGACAACTGCGCTCATGTAATGGCGTTAAGTCCAGCTCGATAGAATGAGCAGAGACAGTTGTCCGGGTAGTGTGTGAGGTTTGCGAGAAACACAAAGTATTTTTTGTGGTCCTCAAGTGAGCGATCCCCCTGCTCCAGCAGGAGGACGAGGACGGAAGGATCATTCATAATAAAAAATAAAAACTGACAAAAAAGGAAAACAAAACAAGGGGAAGACGCCGCTTAAATAGTTTTTGTAGGTCGGTTATTCTGTCCCGATTCGGTGTGGCAGGAAGATGAAGACGACGGAGAATTCCAATAATCACTTCAATTAATCCACAATAGGTAAATCCAGACAGGTCAGGAACACACACACACACACACACACACAAGGTAACATTCATAATAACCGACAAACTAGAACACAATAGACAGGAACTGATATAGGGCAGATAACGAAGACAGACAGGTAAGCACAATGAGGTGATTAACTAATAATGAGAACAGGAATAACCAAATATGGACACAGATGGAGAAACCACAATCAACAGTCCACAGGAGTGTGGCAATTACGTATTACGTGAAGTCATGGACGCGCATCGCAGAGCAGTGCATTTCTGTTTATAAAGCATATATAAAAAATGTTTTCAGAAAATTACAGATCGCTAGAGTTTCGCTAGATAAGACCCTTATTCCTCATCTGGTATCATGTAGAGCCCTTTAAAGCTGCACTAAAACTGTAATTTTGATCTTCAACCGTTTGGTAGCCATTGAAGTCCACTATAAGGAGAATACTCCTGGAATGTTTTCATCAAAAACCTTAATTTCTCTTCGACTGAAGAGAGAAAGACGTAAACATCTTGGATGACATGGGGGTGAGTAAATTATCAGGAAATTTTCATTTGAAAGTGAACTAATCCTTTAAGGCAGATATGACCACGTTACTCTGGATGATGGACACGTTATGAACACGTTCTTTTAAATCATCCTGCTATGCTTCGTGGTTGTTATCGCGAAGGAGAAATGTACTATATGAAATACAAACACAACATAGTCAAGTATTGATTACATATCTATCGCTAATTCTATTCAGCTGCTCCTAATCTATTAAACTAAGGTGTCAATATATTTAAACAACTTTGAAAAATTAATTAATTTATCAAAAAAAATCTGTTAGCATGTCAAACTGATAAAACATCTTTGCAATTTAGACAATAACATATAAAGTTTGATGTCATTGTAATATTCTAGCATATTTACTTGGTTGAGATGCAGACGAGCAAGCATGCTTTGAATCATTTTCGGTCACTCTTTGGGATATAGATGTCCTTGGTTTAGGAGCTACTTTCAGTTTGGTGAATTACTGAAATTTACAAATCTTAAAATTAGAAGCAATTCACCCCTAGTTTTTAAGAGTTGCTCCTAAAATTCTACATTAGGAGGAACTTTAGCCTAATGATTTCTGGTGAATATGGCCCTAGGATTACAGACAAGGACCACACAATAACTGGACCAGGCATCAGTCAATTAATAACACATAACAAGCTTTACAAATCTTAAAATTAGAAGCAATTCACCCCTAGTTTTTAAGAGTTGCTCCTAAAATTCTACATTAGGAGGAACTTTTAGCCTAATGATTTCTGGTGAATATGGCCCTAGGATTACAGACAAGGACCACACAATAACTGGACCAGGCATCAGTCAATTAATAACACATAACAAGTCATGATCTGGGACAGAATATCAGCCATAAGTTAACTCTATCAACACTAAACCCCAAATCTAAGTCAAGTCAAGTCATCTTTATTTGTATAGCGCTTTATAAAATACTGATTTTGTCAAAGCAGCTTTACGTTTTCAAATAGGAAAACAGTTTGTCAACAATGCATGAAGACAATAACAAAGAGTCATTTTTTATCATTGATCATTGATGATTCAGTGATGTCATCATCCAGTTCAGCTCTCTTCCAATATTGTCTGTGCAATCAGTCAAGTATCCCCAACTAAGCAAGCCGAAGGCGACAGCGGCAAGGAACCGAAACTCCATCGGTGACAGAAATGTAGAAAAAACCTTGGGAGAAACCAAGCTCAGTCGGGGTGCCAGTTCTCCTCTGGCCAGACCAAACCAGCATGGTGTGGTTTAATTTCAGGTTGCAACACAGGTGCAGAGGACTTGTCTGGTTCCCGTGGTCTTGTGCCGATGGTCGTCGAGGTGATGAGGTCTTCACAGGGGATCTGTCTCTGGGACACATCTAGTTGACATGGTCTCCGCTGACATTCAGGGCTGTAGAGGTCGTCTCTAGGTGCTGATCCACCATCTGATCTAGATATGGACTGGATCCGTATGGCTACGGTGACCTCGGAATAAGAATGAAAGAGACTAATATTAGCGTAGATGCCATTCTTCTTACGATGTAGCGAGTGCATCGGGTATTATAGGAAGTGTTCCCGGTTCTGGTTGACCTAATTTATGCAGCCTAACAATCCTTTAACGGATTTGATTTATATAAATGCAATAGTGTATTATGTGTATGCCAGGTTAAAGAGATGGGTCTTTAATCTAGATTTAAACTGACAGAGTGTGTCTGCCTCCAAAACAATGCTAGGTAGATTGTTCCAGAGTTTGGGCGCTAAACAGGAAAAGGATCGGCCACTTACAGTTGATTTTGATATTCTAGGTATTATCAAATGGCCTTTTTGATAATAGTTTTGAGTTTTGAGATCGCGGTGGACGTGAAGACAATAACGCGATATGAGCTCACTCAAGTACTGAGGAGCTAAACCATTCAGGACTTTATAAGTAATTAGCAAGATTTTAAAATGTATTCGATGTTTAACAGGGAGCCAGTGCAGAGTTGACAGAACAGGCTAAGTCACATTTAACCTAATGCTAAAGCACAGTCTCAGCCATGCATCCATTCATAGACAGGGATTCAAACTATGGATTCATAACCTATGGATAATTCCAGACTAATTGGATGATGGTGAGATCAGATCTCTGTGTGGAACATTGGCTGTTGTCAAACTCCTTGTGGATTAAAAATCTCACTGGATTATTACAATTAATGGCAAAATTAATGTTTGGAAATGTAAACTGATATTTCCTTCTGACACACTACAGCAAAAGATAAAAATAACTGACTTAAAACCATTGTATTTATTTATTTTATTATTTATTCATTTTTTGTTGGTGTTGAAAATACTAATGGCCTAAGACTTTTGCACAGTAGTGTAAATCAGTGTTTTAATAATGTTTAAAAACACTACCACTATTGTATTATTAATATACTGTAAGGAACTGCTAAGTAGTAGATCAGTAATATGATATCTACAGAGCAGGCAAATCATGTGCATTGTGCCGCCATTATTATAACTACATTATTATAACTAGACAACAAGATTAATCATTGTAAAAAGGATCTACTTACATGTATACGTCTTACTTTAACAAGACACATCATCAAGGAAATATTTATCACAATGAGAATGCCCACGTGAATTCAATCACAAATTATTTAACATCATAATATTAGGAGGTGTGCATATGTCACACACTGCTAAATTATACCCAGATCAATATCACCACCTGCTGACAAAGCTTGTGATAAGACATGACCTTTTGCCATCTAAAAATAAACACAACTGAGAAAAAAGGTGCAACCATGTCTACAAATCTACCATATCCCCTCAGAAACTTTTCATGTTAAAACTTCATTTCAAATAAAATGCCTTTCCAAAGGCTCACAAACCTCATTACTTGTGTCGCCCACCACACTGCACATTTTCAACCAACACAAGTCTTTTCAGGCTTAAAAGTATGCATTTTGTATGTAATTTGAAAGTGTGTAAAAATCTGTATTTTGCTGTATTTTTTTTGCTACAATAGCTTGTGGTTATCAGTTTAGAATTACAAGAGTTTTACCCACTGTGCCACACAGCCCTTTTTAATGTTTCTAGTTAAGGACAACTTCTGAGGAGTCTGTGATGTTTATGCAAATCAAGCCACAGCAGAGATGTCTCAAGAGACATGTTTTATACTACAAATAATAGCATGTGCTGGTGACTCTTAGTAGAGCTAATTCTCTGCACATGCGCTACATTATTTGTAGATGAAGTGATAGCGGTTACACATTGTATCACAGAAGGTATTTCTGGTAATGCAATTTTATGTATATTGTTTAACTGATTGAATAATTCATACAGAACTTTATATTTACATGATTCATTATATAAAACATCTTGGCTGCAGTTATTCAAAGCTGAGAACCATGAAAACTGTTTATTTATAAGATACATAAAGAGCACATTAACATTTTCTGTTCTCATCCTCAGGTCAATGAATCCATTCTTTGCTTAACAGAAAATGGAAAATAGAACATATTTTTACTTGATGTTGTTTAAGTATGCATTTTGTATGTAATTTGAAAGTGTGTAAAAATCTGTATTTTGCTGTATTTTGCAATGTTTTTGCTACAATAGCTTGTGGTTATCAGTTTAGAATTACAAGAGTTTTACCCACTGTGCCACACAGCCCTTTTTAATGTTTCTAGTTAAGGACAACTTCTGAGGAGTCTGTGATGTTTATGCAAATCAAGCCACAGCAGAGATGTCTCAAGAGACATGTTTTATACTACAAATAATAGCATGTGCTGGTGACTCTTAGTAGAGCTAATTCTCTGCACATGCGCTACATTATTTGTAGATGAAGTGATAGCGGTTACACATTGTATCACAGAAGGTATTTCTGGTAATGCAATTTTATGTATATTGTTTAACTGATTGAATAATTCATACAGAACTTTATATTTACATGATTCATTATATAAAACATCTTGGCTGCAGTTATTCAAAGCTGAGAACCATGAAAACTGTTTATTTATAAGATACATAAAGAGCACATTAACATTTTCTGTTCTCATCCTCAGGTCAATGAATCCATTCTTTGCTTAACAGAAAATGGAAAATAGAACATATTTTTACTTGATGTTGTATGAAAATATTGGGTACATAAGATATGCTTTCTTCAGTTTGGGATTTGTTCTATTTTGTGCTATTGTATTCTTTAATGCCCTTATTATTCTTGTAATTTTTCTGGAAAGGACATTGCACCATCCCATGTACATTCTAATTTCATGTCTGTCCGTCAACTCTGTATTTGGAACAGCTGCTTTTTTCCCAAGGTTACTGACAGACTTGCTGTCTGATACACACTCAGTCTCCCATGAAGCATGTATCTTACAGGCTTTTGTCATTTATTCATATGCAGCAAATGAAAATATAATATTAATGTTAATGGCATTTGACAGATATGTAGCAATCTGTAAACCATTACAATACAACAACATAATGACCCCCAGGGTTTTATCTGTTTTAATAGCTATAAGCTGGATTTATCCAATGATTTGTCTTGGTATTGCTGGTATATTAAATGCCAGACTGACGATGTGTGGTAACAAACTGTGGAAGGTGTATTGTCACAACTGGGAAATTGTCAAGCTTTCTTGTGGAAACACTATTGCTAATAATGTTTTTGGTTTTTTCAATATGACCACAACTCTTATTATACCATTACATTTTATATTATATTCTTATGCTAAAATTCTTATCATTTGTAGAAAAAGCTCACTGGATTTCAGGAGAAAAGCATATCAAACTTGTATTCCGCACATAGTGATCCTTTTAAATTTCTCAGTTGCTCTTTTTTGTGAGGTCACTTTGAGTCGGTTTGCGACTTTGGAGCTTCCTATAGGGCTGTCGATCATTCTTTCACTAGAGTTTCTTATAGTACCACCCATCCTGAACCCTCTTGTTTATGGTTTGAATTTTCCTGAAATTCGCAAAAAAATTATATGGATTATAAAAGCTTCCAAATAGCTGTAGTAAATATATTTTTATTAACAATATTCAATTATTGTAAATCATGATGTACATTACATTTTGTGAACCTTTGAACTTCAGATTTTGCATTTTACAACCAGTAAATCTTTGTAACAATTATATATTTATTATACATTAAAATGTATTAGCCTGGATAACTGTCACTGTACTCATGACATGGGTCAGACATATAGTATAGCAATGCAACAGCAAGTGAACAACTTCCCCTTTTCAGAAACAATATGGCTGTTTGTATAACAAAACAGAAATAAACATAATTCAAGAATAAGCAAGTATTATGAACTCAATATAATAAAGAAAATGTCTCAAATTTTGTGTATCTTCTTCATTCACTTATTTAATAGTGTAACATTGGTGGGCCAAAATAAAATGTAAATAAATAGATTAGAGAGAGATTAATTAATGAATTTGTTATAAATTAAAATAAATCTAATTTGTGCTGGGAGCTGAGAGGGTGCATGGAGGCTTTTTTTTCGACTTTTACCTAGACTTTTAACAACATGTCTAGCAAAGATGGAGGTACTTTTCCAACTGAAAAATGTCCAAAAGCCCAACAAAATCTTCAGTGCTTTGCATCACATAAGAGGGACAGAAACATTAATTGATTCTCTGATGATGGATTTTACTGCACACTACTGAACTGAGTTTATTTTCGTCATTATCATATTGTTGTTATTTTAGATAGAAGGAATGACCAATTCTCTCCATTCCTCTGATGACTTTAAATACTGATTACAAGGCCAGTATAGATTTGTAAACACATACACTATACTGTAGGTCTGGTGGGTTTTAATTAATTAATTTTTTATACTTTTTCCCCCATGCTGTTTGTTCTGGACTACTTTTGTTGTTGTTGTTCCTAGTTTGTATTTTTCCTTTCGAAGTTGTGTATGCGGGAGTGTGTTGTTTAAATATGTTTAACGTTTTTTTACTGGTCATCTTTTTGGGCATGGCCATTACGCCTCTTAATGTCATTGGTCCTGAAATAATGTCACTTTTTCAGGTTGTTCAACTGCCGGTTGGCAGTGTGTTCCTTCTATTTTAAGTTCGTTTTTTTTGTATTATTTGTTGAAGCCTTTCGTTGTTAGTAAAACGAAAAACTTATTTTTGTTCATTTCTAAAGTGGTGAAATTATACTTTGCTTCCTCAGTGCCTATCATGTCCATTTTGAAGCCAAATTTCAGATGTTTCTCTTCAATCCACTCATTCCATTTATGGGAGTTTAGGTTTTGAGTGATATTAAGATTGTCTCATTAACTAAGAACGCTTTGGGAAACACATATTAACGATAAGGCACAACTTAAGGCATAACGTAAGAACGATGTAGCATTAAGAAGGTTTTGGGAAACACCGTCCTGAATAGATTATAATTTTCCTTCCGTAATAAAAGTGATGAGATTGGTTTGAATTTCTATAAACGAACAAATAAACTGATTGTTATATGAGAAAATTGGCACTGAATATATGTACAAATTATTTATTTTTAGTTAAAATATCATTGTGCTTTCCAACTGAAAAATGTCCAAAAGCCCAACAAAATCTTCAGTGCTTTGCATCACATAAGAGGGACAGAAACATTAATTGATTCTCTGATGATGGATTTTACTGCACACTACTGAACTGAGTTTATTTTCGTCATTATCATATTGTTGTTATTTTAGATAGAAGGAATGACCAATTCTCTCCATTCCTCTGATGACTTTAAATACTGATTACAAGGCCAGTATAGATTTGTAAACACATACACTATACTGTAGGTCTGGTGGGTTTTAATTAATTAATTTTTTATACTTTTTTCCCCATGCTGTTTGTTCTGGACTACTTTTGTTGTTGTTGTTCCTAGTTTGTATTTTTCCTTTCGAAGTTGTGTATGTTATGTAAGAGTGTGTTGTTTAAATATGTTTAACGTTTTTTTACTGGTCATCTTTTTGGGCATGGCCATTACGCCTCTTAATGTCATTGGTCCTGAAATAATGTCACTTTTTCAGGTTGTTCAACTGCCGGTTGGCAGTGTGTTCCTTCTATTTTAAGTTTGCTTTTTTGTATTATTTGTTGAAGCCTTTCGTTGTTAGTAAAACGAAAAACTTATTTTTGTTCATTACTAAAGTGGTGAAATTATACTTTGCTTCCTCAGTGCCTACCATGTCCATTTTGAAGCCAAATTTCAGATGTTTCTCTTCAATCCACTCATTCCATTTATGGGAGTTTAGGTTTTGAGTGATATTAAGATTGTCTCATTAACTAAGAACGCTTTGGGAAACACATATTAACGGTAAGGCACAACTTAAGGCATAACGTAAGAACGATGTAGCGTTAAGAAGGTTTTGGGAAACACCGTCCTGAATAGATTATAATTTTCCTTCCGTAATAAAAGTGATGAGATTGGTTTGAATTTCTATAAACGAACAAATAAACTGATTGTTATATGAGAAAATTGGCACTGAATATATGTACAAATTATTTATTTTTAGTTAAAACATCATTGTGCGTTACTTACATAACCACAATAAACTCAAGAATGGATAAATTACCCTTAGATTTTAAAAACAAATAGTTAAAACTGTGAATTCTGAGCAAACAACTGTATTTCATAAAGTTTGTCTAAAAGTCAAAGTATGTATATATTTTTTTTTTCACAGAGGGAATAAGTAGCTGGATTCTGATTACTTTTACGTGACTGATCAAGCTTGTTTTATGTAGTTTGGGGTAACAATGTCACGATTCACACGGGAGCATGGGAATGAAGGAGCGAGGAGACGAGGAGTAAAGCAAATTCCAAAGACTTTAATGAACTCAAAGCGGGGGAACACAGGAATTCACAGGGAACACAAAATTACATTTACAATACCGGACACCGAACTGATAACATGGAACACTATTTATACAAATGACGATGGGATGACGAGACACACCTGGGATCAATAGAACTGAAAAGGGGACACCTGGATCAAATAAGGACAGGAACGGGAAGGACCAAATATGGGCATGGAAACACATGGGGAGCAAAACACGGAACACAGTCTGACATTACTCCACCAGGGAGGGGGGGTGGGCGCCCTGGAGGCTGGTGCAGGAATGGGACACGGGGAATACCTCCAGGGCGGATCAGGCAGTCCAATCATGTCAGGCTTGTGTTCCCGTTGTGTTGTGTTTTCCTCCCTCAAGTTCTCCCTCATGTTTCCTTATGCCCATATTTAGTTCTTCCTGTTTCCTTTTCCTATTAAGTTTCATTAGTTCCAGGTGTTTCTCGTCATCCCATCATCTAGTCATGTGTATTTTTAGTGTTTCCTGTTTTGAGTTCGCTGTCTGGTATTGTATATGTTTACCTCCTCTGCTACATGTGTTTTCCTGGTTCCCTGAATGTAATTAAAGTCTCTTTGTTGATGTACTCCTGGTCTCCTCGTTCCTCGCTCTGCACTCCCTCACAGTAGCGAACGTGACACCCGTACAGTCTTGATCAAATGTGTGATGCTTTCCTGAACTTTTTTCTGAATAAAACACCTCATACCTATCAACACCATACCTCTGTTTCCACTACTGAACCTCTCTCTTTATGCCTTACTCACAGCCTCTCTAGTTTTGACTCTCTTGTCCCCACAGTGGTTGATGAGATAATCAGGCTGTATAATTCCTCTACTAGTCTTCTTGACACTGCACCTACCTCTTTACTGAAGAATTGCTTGACAGCTTTCTCACTACCCATCACTCATTTCATTAATACGTCAATGTAATCTGGAACTGTACCATCTAAGCTTAAGATTGCTGTTGTTACCCTGGTTCTTAAAAAGCATGGTCTTCATCCTTCATCCCCAAGTAGCTACAGATCTATTTCAAACCTCTCTTTTCTCTCTAAGATAGTAGAAAATGTTGTTGCCTCCCAGTTACAGGCCTATTTAACAGAGCACAACCTTTATGGGCCCTTTCACTCTGGCTTTTGTCCATTACACAGTACTGAAACAGCCCTGGTTAAGGTTCTTAATGATCTCCTTCTAGCTTCTGGAGCTCTTCTAGATTCTGGTGCTCTTAGCACTCTCCTTCTGCTAGACCGGATCAGGCAGTCCAGGGTGCCATGGCGGCACAGGGAGCTCGGGGCACCATGGCGGAGCAGGCAGACTAGGAAGCCATGGCGGAGCAGACGGTTCAGGAGGCCATGGCGGAGCAGGGAACTCAGAAGGCCATGGCTGGATGGCCTTGAGGCCTTGGCCTCGCCACTCAGCCCGGCCACTACAGCTGGGAACTCAGGACACCATAGTACAAGCAGTATGAATGTCCTCGCATAGGTGATCGGGTCGTGGCTCGCCTGAGCCACAGTGATGAACATTGCTCATTCCTCCATTATAGCGGGGAGAAACAAACAGGAAAACAAAATACTTTTCAAAAACGAAAAACAAACACGGGGAGAAGGGGCGCCGCTTACTGTCATGGTCCTGTATTATGTCACGTTTCACATGGGAGCACGGGAACGAAGGAGCGAGGAGACGAGGAGTAAAGTATTCCAAAGACTTTAATAAACTCAAAGCGGGGAACAGGGGACACAAAATTACATTTACAATACCGGACGCCGAACTGATAACATAGAACACTATTTATACAAATGACATGACAATGGGATGACGAGACACACCTGGGATCAATAGAACTGAAAAGGTGACACCTAGAGCAAATAAGGACAGGAACGGGAAGGACCAAATATGGCCATGGAAACACATGGGGAGCAAAACACACACAAAACACAGAACAGAGTCTGACATTCAAAGGGTTTTGTAGGTTTTATTTAAATAATAATGAAAAAATGGACACATTAAATCAATATTTCAAACAACAACAACAAAACAAATAAAACAACAAATAAAAACAAAAAGTAGTCATTGATAATATCTAAACATGTATCCAAATCCAAATGTAATAAAAATTATTTTGGTGGGTGCGCCAATTTAGATTTAGATTTTAGATTTTTAAAAACTGCCCTGTCTGAGTGAAATCTCCTGAGAACTTTATCATTCCACTCTTGAAAACACTTGCATGAATGAATTTACTTGATTAAACTTATTACAGATCACTGACAAAATTAGATTTTAAGATTGCATGTGCAGCTGAGCAAGTGCATTATAAAGGTATTCATAATGCATGCTGTAATGCATTGCATTTTTTCATAAATAATTTAAACCAAAGTTAAAATGCATTATAATGTATGAAGGTTTGTTTGTTGTGTGCTGCAGTATACTTCCTAAAGCTGTTACAAGGAATAGATTAGTTTTATAATGTATTAAAACTGTTGTTACAATTATTCACGAGGTCATACAATACATTAGAAGATGCCTTACAAGGCATAATTAATGCATTAAAACACTTTCACAATACATCATACATGAAGGCTTTAAGTAAAGTGTTTTATTAAATTACTAGTTACTAATTCATTTAATTATATTATATATTCAAATAATTAAAAAAATAATTGTCTAATATTATTTAGTTATTAACTGGTGTAATTGTAATGTTTTGCATGTTTTTTTTTTTTAAATAAGGATTCCGTTTTTAGAGGCTCAAAAAAGGCTCTGTCTACATACTTTATATCAAATAAATGCAAATCCTGATGTTGTGTAGGTATATCTTTTGTCAATAGAAAACGTGAGTACTAAAATAATACTAAGAATATTAGAATACTAAGTTTATTCTGTTTTGATTAGCTTGCAGACAAAAAGTAAAAAAAGAAAAACAGCCCTTGGTTTCCAAGCACTACACGTTTTTGGAAAAAGCACACTCCCCCTAAGCTGTGTCAAATAAGATAGAAGGCACTACTAGGATTTGAACCCAAGATCTCCCGTTTAATAAACAAGTACTTTAACTATCTAAGCTACTGCACAAGTTGTCGGTGATGAGACCCAGGAAACACAAAAAGGCAAGTCTTGCAGAAAGATCCTTAGTAGATCTAGCATTGTACCTGCTGATCCTTAATTTCATTGTTTGGACAAAAGAAAAAAAAAACATATTTGCAAGATGTAATGAATGACCACCAGTGGTGGAAATTTTGATTATTTCAAGAGATTCGTTAATTTTCAGTTCGTTTACCAAAATAATTCGTTCAGAGTCGTTCAGTGACCATTTCTTCATATTTCATAAATACGCCAGCAGGTGGCGAAAAAGAGTGTTTTATGTGTTATGTCTAAATAAGTTGTTCAGCTGACCAAAGCACAAGGTTTTCTTGCATAATTATCATTTTAATTGTTTGGTCAGACATTTACACATTCATAAATCAGGGATTAAACGTGGAGTTCTGTTCTGTATGCTAAATATGAATATATAAACAAGCGTATGTGCACAGTACCTATAACTACGCTTTGCATCCGCTTTCTGCTGATTGCTGATCGAGATTGAATTGCTAAATGGCCGACTGACCCGATGGTCACTCTCATTCATTTCGTTCACGAACGAGATATGTACCAGTTCAGTCATTTCATTCACGAATGAGATGTACCAGTTCATTCAGCTTGTTCACAAATGACATGTACCAGTTCGGTCATTTCGTTCACGAACGAGAAGATCTCTCGATCTCATTCAGACTCAAAAGAAACTCGTTCAGTGAAGGGCGTATTCGTTCACTACATTTAACAAATCACATGCTCCATCTCATACTCGAAGGCTATTGGCTCAAGGTTTAGTCTTTGACAGGATGAAAATGTTCACAGAGCTACCCTGTTCACTGATCTGCGCATGCGCTGCTAATAGTGCCTGCTATTAAGGGAGGAATATCAGTGAACGAGAAATATGAGTCAACGGATTACATGAACGAGAACGATTCGTTCACCTAAAAGATTTGTTCAAAAAGAAACGATTCGTTCACGAACGTAACATCACTAATGACCACACATAATGAAGCATTTATCCTCAGCATCCTCAAGCTTTTCTGGTGGGCTCTTACATGTCCAAGTTAAAGAAAGAGAAAATGTCATTCACACGGCTTCTTTCATTTGGCAAATGCACAGCTGGCATTTGAACCCAAGATCTCCTATTTACGAGACACTTTAAGCCACTGCACCAACTGAAAGCAGGGAGGCAGGCAGGCATTCCAACACTGCTTTCTCACATGCGACCCTGGACCACAGAACCAGTCATAAGGGTCAATTTCTCAAAATTGAGATGCATATATCACCTGAAAGCTGAATAAATAAGCTTTCCATTGATGTATGGTTTGTTATGATATGACAATATTTGGCCGAAATACAACTATTTGAAAATCTGGAATCTGAGGGTGCAAAAAATCAAAATACTGAGAAAATCGCCTTTAAAGTTCAAAGTCCAAATGAAGTTCTTAGCAATGCATATTACTAATCAAAAATTAAGTTTTGATATATTTACGGTAGGACATTTACAAACTATCTTCATGGAACATGATCTTTGCTTAATATCCTAATGATTTTTGGCATAAAAGAAAAATCTATAATTTTGACCCATACAATGTTTTTTTTGGCTATTGCTAAAAATATACCCCAGCGACTTAAGACTGGTTTTGTGGTCCAGGGTCACATATTGGAACGATCGAGGGAAAATGAACTAACAACAATCAGGAAGAAGAGTTCTACTCTTTGAAACCATCTGACATGGTTCTTCATGCTAGGCACAGAAGCCAAGCAAATGTCATGATCTCCAGCTGGAGTGCCCATGAGCTCCTCTAGAGGGCACTCCATTCTGTACCTTGCCATTCACTCAGGACTCCATTTTCCATAATCCTTTGCCCGGACTCATCAAGTGCATCACCTGTCTCTCATCAGATCTCATCATCAGTTCACAGCTGTCTCACATTAGTAGGAACTTATTATTGCACCACACCTGTTTCCTATCAGTGACAGTATAAAGGTTGCCCTCATTCACACACACATTGCTGATTATTGTTTAGCCTGTACCCTGTTCCGAGTATCTGTGTTTCCTTGCCTTGCCTTGCCTTCTTGTTTCTTGATCTTGGACTGTTTATTGGATTGCTCTTTTGTCTCACCCTGGATTGTACCTGTTTGCTGGTGTTTGACCCTGCCTGTTTTG
>NW_015506488.1:180668-183537 GCF_001515645.1 Sinocyclocheilus grahami | reverse complement strand
CACGTCAAGTCACAGCTGATCCCCCTGAGTCAAGTCAAGTCACAACTGATCTTCATGAGTCAAGTAAAGTCACAATTGATCGTCATGAGGCAAGTCAAGTCACAGCTGATCTTCATGAGGCAAGTCAAGTCACAGTTGATCGTCATGAGTCAAGTCAAGTCTCAGCTGATCTGCCAGAGCCTCGTTACGGCTCAGCTGTTCATCCAGAGCCTCGTCACGTCTCAGCTGTTCGTCCAGAGTCACGTCACGTCACAGCTGATCTTCTAGAGTCTCTCCACATCTCCGCTGTTCATCCAGAGTCATGTCGCATCACAGCTGATCATCCAGAGTCATGTCACGTCCTGTCTGTTACACCCAGATTATCAAGGTCAGCCCTTCGGTATCCCAGTCTGGTATCCAGTGTGAGGGATGCACCGCTGGTGTCTGCACGCGCAGCTGGTATCCCCAAACCCACTCACTCTAGCCCTCCTGTTCCTGAACTGATTCCCCTGTCTGAAGCTCTTCCCATGATGGGAATCACTTTTTGGTGTGTTTGGGCTGCATACACTACCACAGAACTTCCAGAGATGGCGGTGCTCGCTCCAGGTCCTCCAGAGGTGGCGGCTGATGCTGTAGAACCCTCCGAGGCAGCGGCGCTCGCTTTGGCTCCTGGTATGGTGGTGGCGCCCAGCAATACACATACAGTCTGTCCAGTCATGGTCAAAAGGACCGTTGCTGAACTCTGTACCTGTCCTGTTAAGGAGAATGTTAATGAACTCTCCCTGTTTCCTGCTGGTATTGCTGTAGAACCTCCAGAGGTGGCGGCATCCGCTGCAGAACCTCCAGAGGTGTCAGTAGTATCCGTTTGTGAACTCTCTGCCCGTCCTGTCACGGCTATGGAGGACGTCTGCAAACTCTCTGCCTGTCCTGTCACGGCTATGGAGGCCGTCTGTGAACTCTCTGCCCGTCCTGTCAAGGCTACGGAGGCCACTTAGGAACTTTCATCCTGCTCTGAATCGGCCGAAGAGGCCTCTCCCGAACTCTCTGTTTGCCCTGTCATAACCAAGAAGGTCGTCTGTAAACTCTCTGCCTGTCCTGTCCCGGCTATGGAGGCCGTCTGTGAATTCTCTGCCTATCCGGTTACGGCTAAGAAGGCCGTTTCTGAACTCTTAGTCTGTCCTGTTCTGACCAAGGAGGTCAGTTCTGAATTCTCTGACATTCCAGCCACGGTCAAAAAGGCTGCTCCTGAACTCTCTGCTCACCCTGTTATGGATAAAGATGCCATTTCTGAACTGTCTGCCAGTCTTGTTACGGCCGCTGAGGCCATTGTTAACCTCTCTGTGCTCTATATTCCAGTTCTGCCTGATCCGCCTTGGTGGTATCCTGCACCATCAGCTCCGCCCTGGTGGTCTTCTGCTCCGCCTGCTCAGCCATGGTGGTCCTTAGCTCTGCTTTGGTGGTCTTCAGCTCTGCCCTGGCTCCCTGCTCTGTCGGCTATGCCCTGGTTCACTGCAATGCCCTGGCTCTCTGTTCCACTGGTTCTGCCTTGGCTTACTGCTCCTCCCTGGCTCCCTGCTCCGCCGGCTTCACCCTGGCTCTCTGCTCTGATGGCTCCGCCTTGGCTCACTGCTCCGCCTTGGCCCTCTGCCCTGCCAGTTCCCCCTTGGCTCACCTCTCCGCCGGCTCTGTCTCAGTCCCCTGTTCCTCTCATTCCTCATGGACCTGGCCGCCTCCGTTCCACCTCCCTCCTCGATTCTGGTCTGTTCATGTTAAAGGAGCGCACTCCATTCTGTACCTTGCCATTCACTCAGGACTCCATTTCCCATAATCATTTGCCCGGACTCATCAAGTGCATCAACGGTCTCTCATCAGATCTCATCATCAGTTCACAGCTGTCTCACATTAGTAGGAACTTATTATTGCACCACACCTGTTTCCTATCAGTGACACTATAAAGGTTGCACTCAATCACACACACACATTGCTGATTATTGTTTAGCCTGTACCCTGTTTCGAGTCTCTGTGTTTCCTTGCCTTGCCTTGCCTTCTTGTTTCTTGACCTTGGACTGTTTATTGGATTGCTCTTTTGTCTCGCCCTGGATTGTACCTGTTTGCTGGTGTTTGACCCTGCCTGTTTTGACCACTCTTGTGAGTAGAGTAAAAGCTGCATTTGGATCCTCAACTCCGTTGTCACGCCTCCCACGTTACAGCAAAGGCCTGCAGGACATATACTTTAAGCTAGGAAACACTGTGATTTGAAGCCAGGATCTGCTGTTGATAAGACAAGTGTTTTAACTAGCCAGGAGCGTTTCATTTCCATATGCCCTCTGATGGCCATGATTGCTGCCTCTCATGTCTGGGCAGTAAGCATGCTGGGACCGCATTCATGGATGATTTGTGTACATATTGTGAGAACATAACCATACGTCGATCTCCGTAGTCGTCACCACCGGTGTGTCCTTCAGCAAGGCTCTTTACTCCAGGTGGCTGCTTGGGGATTGTGGTCCCTGTAATAAGAGCACTGTAAGTCACTTCGGATAAAAGTTTCTGATAAATGTAAATGTGATTTTTGTAAATCCTTTTTTGTGTCTTTGGTACAAACTCTCAATAAAGCTGCTTATTTCTTAAAGTTTATTTCTTCAAGGTACTACTTTTTCTGTTAGTTCATCCAAACATATAAATTCAGTCATTATTTACTCGCCTCCACACTGTTCAATCCTTGGGGTATTTTCTTTTTTTTTCTGAACACAAAAGGTGATTTTGGTCAAGTGTGTCCTGCTGGTTTCTGTTCATACAATATCATTTGATGGGAGACTGACTTTCAGAAGCTTCATGACATTATTTAATGATGCTTTTGAAGCTTCTGAAACTCGGGCTCCATTGACTGATG
>NW_015506488.1:179266-180582 GCF_001515645.1 Sinocyclocheilus grahami | reverse complement strand
CAAACAGAACTCATTACCTGCAATTTTAATGAAGATGCCATGATGGTCATTTCACAATATATATCAGAAGGTATTTTTTTTATATTTTTTGTTTCAGGTTTTCCCTTTTTTTCCACAAATGCCGCCGTCACCTTGCCTTGCAGGTCCTGCTTCACCACAAAAGTTCTGCAGCAAATGCACAGGAATCAAGAATCAGAAAATTGCTGTGATAACTCTGTTTGAAATTACATTAATTGAAATAAACTACAACTTAAGATTTCAACAGATTTTTTATTCATTTCTGTAGTATACTCACTCAAAGCCTTTGATGGCAGCATTCCGCTTTCTGGTGAAGAGGGCTTCATTAGCCGCTCTCCACCGGATAAGCAGACGTGTGTGCTCATCTGTCCCTGTAGCATCCAGACAAGAGTCAAGTTACCGCTGAGATTTGTCTGCTCAAAAGTATTAAGTAGTGTTAAGTAGCTTTTTATCCAACACAAATGTTCCTCAATTTTTCAACAGTACTAATGGACAAATAAAATAGATTACTTATATTTAGTTACTTTATGTAAATGTATTTACATTACTTACATTCACCTATTGCAAACAGTGCTGACAACAGTGAATTGTACTACAGAATAACATACATATACATCACTCAGATCTCTACTTCATATCTAGGACCTATTAGACATAAGTTACTTCTATGAAATTCATATCGAAGATTCTCCTACCAGATATTAAATAGACATTTAGTAATCGTATTTAAGATGTATATGGTTTAAAATATATGTAAATCTACTTTGGAGATGTACGTGTGCTACTGGAGCCCCCCTGTTAGCTATACTACGTGCTTTTACAGCAACATCACAACTATACTATACCATTTAGCATCTTTACACTTTCAACAATTTGCTCTAAAGTAGTTCAACAGATGCAAATTTAAAATAAGGAACCGTGTTTTTGGTTTGTAATACTTACATTTGTAAACGCCCTCATCCAAATTTTCCATCATGTTCGATTATGACGCATCCTCTTCTTCTTCTTTATGATGTATCCTCTCGCGTGACCTCCTGGGATAGAAACGTAACCGTCGGCGAGCACTCAAGAAGCTGGGCAGAAGCAGTAGGACATCCGGGAACTTCTCGACTACTCTTTTATGAATACTGAGGTTTCGGACATACTTATTCGCTCGCCTGCTGCTTTTCCCCTACTATATAGCAGAGAAGTAGGCAGTTTCGGACGCACTTTAAGTAGATGCGTGTCCGAATCTTGTGAGAATTAGTACGTCACCAGGTAATTCTCGACTACTCTTTTATGAATACTAAGGATTCGGA